>NW_016107496.1:1614059-1615404 GCF_001604975.1 Cebus imitator
TGACCAGGATGGTCTCGATCTCTTGACCTCGTGATCCACCCGCCTCGGCCTCCCAAAGTGCTGGAATTATAGGCGTGAGCCACCGCGCCCGGCCACTTTTCTGTAATTTTCTTTTACCACTGTGTCAGTGTACAAAAGGCTAAAAGAATTTTTTTTAAAGACAAAAAAAAAAGAATACTCAGTTGAATGGTGGCAGGGAGCGAAGGAAGTAGAGGGTAAAAATCATATGAATGGCCATGAGTTTGCATTGGTTGTGGCTACGCAATGGACATATTCATTGTATTATTCTCTCTCCTTTTGCGTTTGAAAGTTTCTACATGGAAGACTAAAAAAACAAAAAGGTATAATGGTCTAGGCCAGAGAAAAGATGATGAGCAGTAGTCATAAAGACAGGAGGAAAGAAGAGACAATGGACCAAAATATTCTGGAAGTAAAATCTCCAGGCCTTAATTAGACATGGGGAGGTGAGAAAGATAGGCGCTCAAGGATGATTCTCAGGTGGTCGGGATGGTCCTACCAGATACTTGCCAACTGTGCAAGCTTGGGAGAGGTACTCAGCCTTGCTGTGTCTCATTTTCTTAAGTTTAAAATGGAAGTAATAAGAGTACTTCCTGTATAGAACTATTGTGAGGATGAAATTAATCAAATACAGTCATGTGCCATATGATGATGTTTTGGTCAATGACAGACTGCTTATATGATGGTAGTCCCATAAGATTATCATACTATATTTTTACTGTACCTTTTCTTTTTTATTTATTAAATTCTTTTTTTTTTTAAAGACGGGGTTTCACCATGTTGGTCAGGCTGATCTTGAACTCCCGACCTCAGGTTATCCGCCCGCCTTGGCCTCCAAAGTGTTTGGATTACAGGCGTGAGCCACCACGCCCGGCTACTGTACCTTTTCTATGTTTAGCTGTGTTTAGATACACACATGTTCATCATGGTATTACAATAATTGCCTACAGTATTCAGTACAGTCAGATGCTGTGCAGGTTTTAGCCTAGGAGCAATAGGCTATACCATACAGCCGAAGTGTATAGTAGGCAATACCGTCTAGGTTTGTGTAAGTACACTCTATGATGTTCACACAGTGACAAGACCCCTGTCTTACTGTGTAAAAAATTGAGTGTTCAGCCCATAATAAAACTTCTAAATGTTAGTTCTTCCACTGGGGAGTACCTATGAGGGGGATGGCAGTTTTGGCTCTGACATGCTGAGATTGCAGTGGTGTGGGACACTCATGCAGATGCCAGGGGGACATTTGAAAGTGAATCGAAAGCTAAGGGAAGAAGTTAGGAATAGATGTGTGGATGACTTGGCACTTTTTTTTTTTTTTTTGAAA
>NW_016107496.1:1616644-1620889 GCF_001604975.1 Cebus imitator
AAAAAAAAAAAAAAAAAGGAAAAGAAAAAGAAACCTGTACATAAGTGTTCAGAGAGGCTTTATTTTTAATGTCCTACAACTGGAACAAACCCAAATATTCTTCAATAGGTGAATGAATGAACAAAGAAACTGCGGTACATCCGTACAATGGAATACTACTCGCAATAAAAGGAATGAACTACAGACACACACAACAACTTAGATAGATCTCGAAGCCTCCATTGGGAAATCCAGGAGCCTCACCACTTAAGGAGTGTGTGGAAGCTTTTATTCCACTGTTCTCCACCCCTCCGCCACCGCCTAGCTTTAGGCCCCACTGAATCTCACCTGGATTATTGTCCCAGCCTCCTCACTGGCCTTGGATCTCTGCAGTCCATTCTCCACACTACTTCTAGAAGGACCTTTCTACACTGAACTTTTCAATGGCTCATCTTTGCTGTCTAGGTAAAGTCCAAACTTCTCATCAAACTTCCCAGGCTCTGGCTTCCTCTGTCCTCTCATCTTTCAGTGCCCCAGCCAAGAGACTCATTTTTATGCTAGCTAGAATATTCCACTAGATGCCTCACTGTTACACATTGATTGGCATTTTTCTTTTTCTGCCTAGAACTCTCATCCCACCCTCTCTGCCTGGGTCAGTCATACCCACCCTGCAGGTCTTTAGGTTTTTGTTTGTTTGTTTGTTTTGTTTTTGTTTTTTTCGATAGTCTCATTCTATTGCCCAGGCTGGAGTGCAGTGGTGCAATTTCAGCTCACTGCAACCTCCACCTCCCAGGGTTAACAGAGTCTCCTGCCTCAGCTTCCCAAGTAGCTGGGATTATAGGCACCCGTCACCACGCCTAATTTTTGTATTTTTAGTAGAGACAGAGTTTTGCCATGTTGGCCAGGCTGGCCTTGAACTGCTGACCTCAAGTAATCCTCCCACCTTGGCCTCCCAAAGTGCTGGGATTACAAGTGTAAGCCACCTCGCCCAACCACAGATCTTAGTTTTTTGATATCACCTCATCTAGGAAGCCTCCACTGAGCCCTCAAGACTGGGTTAGAGGAGTCTCTTCTGAGGGCTACCTGCATGACAGCATGGCTGGAGTCACCTTAGGGCTTTTGACATCACCCATGGGAACTGGGAGCCAGATACACCTCTGAATTCTTGCTGTCTGTCTCAGCGTTTCACACCTACTCAGTGTGAAGGTTTGCAAATGAACAACGTGGTCGGATGAAAAAATGAAGGCACAGCATGGGGTGGGAGGTCACCTGACTTCAGGAAGGCCAGGGATAGAAAGGCTGAGAAGGCCCAGCATCCCTCCTGCTCCCTTGCCAACGCCCTCTACCTGAGGGCTGACTGTAGGAAAAGTGTCCCTAGCCCTCCATGCCAGGCTTGGGGAAGGACTGGCAGGGTTAGTTCCAGGAGAAACAGATATGGCCAGGGAAGAGTTTCTGTCTATCAAGTGCCCATATTCGTATTCTCTGTACTTTGTCCAGGGCCTGCAGTGGGTTGGGGAGACTGTGGTCAGGATTTGGTGCATTGGTCACAAAGGGTGAAAGGACGGCACTCCGCGTATTTCCTCTTTTTGCCACAGGGTGGCAGTTCAGGCCTGCAAACCTCTCTGATGGGCGCTGCCTCGGTTGCGCCATCTGGTGGCTATGTGGTTCACTATGTTGCACAGGCTGGTCTCGAACTCCTGGCCTGAAGTGATCCGCCCGCCTCAGCCTCCCAAAGTGCTGGAATTACAGGCGTGAGCCATAGCATCTGGCCAAAAGTATATATTTTTTAAGTTGAAGGAATTGAAAACAAAGAACATATGTGGCAAACTTATGCTTGTTATTTAAAAAAACAACTCCTGGGAACGCTCCTGCCTTAGAGAAGGCCCCCAGTGCTATCTTGTTGGTGTCCATGGGTCAGTGACAGAAACTGGATTTCCTGATGGCATCTACCACCTGACTGGGCCCGCCTGCTCACTCTCCCGCATGAACTGTTCTCTGCATGTGTATCAGACTTGTATCCACGTGTCCTCTCCCTCTTTGTTTATGTCAGTTGGGATACCCCAGGGCTCCCGTGGCTGACCGTCCCCGACCCAGCTTCTTGGTCTCCTGCAGGGATGCTCACCCCCCAGCCCCATGTGATCATCTGCTCTCCTACTCTCAGGCCACAGCCATGTTATTCAATTCTCACTTCCTCTGCCCCCTCCTCACCTACACTTTGGTTGCATTGCAAGCCCATCCCTGCCCCTTAATCCCTCCACTTTATCTTGTCTTTATTTATTTATTTTTTTTTGAGACTGAGTCTCTCTGTGTCACCCAGGCAGGAGTGTAGTGGCACAATCTCAGCTCACTGCAACCTCTACCTCCTGGATTCAAGTGATTCTCCTGCCTCAGCCTCCTGAGTATCTGGGATTACAGGTGCCTGCCACCACACCTGGCTAATTTTTATATTTTTCGTGGAGACGGGGTTTTACTATGTTGCCCACGCTGCTGTCAAACTTCGGGGCTCAAGTGATCCTCTTACCTTGACCCCTTAAAGTGCTGGTATTACGCCCGGCCTGTGTTGTGATTTTGAATGTAGACTCTGGGCCTGAGCTGTCTGGGCTTGCCTCACGGCTCTTCTGTAGACCACCTTTGACACTGGGCAAGTTACTTAAGCTCCCTGATCCTCACTTTCTCCTAGTAAAACAGAAATAACAATAATACCTACCCAAAAATGTTGTGGCAAGGATTTTAATGGACTTAATCTGTATAAAGTCCATTAAACAGTGCCTGGCATATTGTAAATGTTACATATGTGTTTGCTTCTATATATTATTATTATTATTTGAGACAGAGTCTTGCCCTGTCACCCAGGCTGGAGTGCAATGGCATGATTTCGGCTCACTGGAACCTCCACTTCCTTGCTTCAAGCGATTCTCCTGTCTCGGCCTCCTGGAGTAGCTAAAATTACAGGTGCACACCACCACACCTGGCTAATTTTTGTAGTTTTAGTAGAGACAGGGTTTCACCATATTGGGCTGGTCTTGAACTCCTGACCTCAGGTGATCAACCCACCTCGGCCTCCCAAAGTGCTGGGATTACAGGCATGAGCCACCATGCCTGGCCATATATATGTGTGTGTGTGTGTGTATATATATATATATTTTTTTTTTTTTTTTTTTTTTTTTTTTTTTTTTTTTTTGAGAAGTTTTGCTCTTGTTGCCCAGGCTGGAAGTACAATGGTGTGATCTCGGCTCACTGCAACCTCTGCTTCCCAGGTTTAAGTGATTCTCCTGCCTCAGCCTCCCAAGTAGCTGGGATTACACATGTGCATCACCATGCCTGGCTAGTTTTTTATTTTTAGTAGAGATGGGGTTTCTCCATGTTGGTCAGGCTGGTCTTGAACTCCCGACCTCACATGATCCACCCATCTTGGCCTCCCAAAGTGCTGGGATTACAGGTGTGAGCCATCGCGCCGGGCCATATATCATTATTATTATTATTACTCGAGCTGGAGGCTTTGGGTCACTACACTTAGCCTCTTGCCAGCCACCTCAATTCCCTCATGGGCAAAGCCCAACCTTGAATTAATCCCACAATCTTCCTTCTCTAGTCCTAGAACCAGGCCTCTGCACCCTGCTAGGAGAAGCAGCAGCAACCACGAAAGTCCGACTTTCCTGCAGTCTGGTGCTAAGGAGATGCCTAGAATTTAGCCTTCGCTGGCCTCCGGCCTCCTTTGAACACCCTTGACTTGTCCTTAGCCTGGCCCATCTCCACTATCTGCAGTGACCATGCCATATCTTCACCACTTCCCCATCCATGCGGTGTGAAATTAAAATGGTATGGAGACATACAGGGAAAGCCAGGGCCTCGTATGGTAGATTGGTAGACATGGCCACCATATTTTGTAGCTCCTCCATTGACATGTGATGACCCCTCGTCTCTCATATGCTAATCCTCACACTACTCTGCACATTACCAAATCTGCTTCCAACTCCTGAAGCCCATCCACTGGGCCCTCTAGAATTCACAGCCCTTCATCCCCAAAACTCCCCATCTGGATCTTCTCCCAATGTTCCCTTTGCCTTCCCAGGCAGCAGGTTCCTGGCTCCCCCTGGAGGACATGTCTACCAATGGTGGGTGCCCTCAGGTGGGTGCAGCTTTCCTGGCCTCACCTTTGTGCCTCCAGGCGCCCTCCTTGCTCTTCAGTGTTGCTTTCAGAACATTCTTCCCTAAAATCCCTCGGCTCTGAGTCTCAGGTCATTGGATTGTAGCACCCATGCTGCC
>NW_016107496.1:1621569-1655458 GCF_001604975.1 Cebus imitator
TTTTTTTTTGTAGAGACAGGGTTTGCCCAGACTGGTGTCGAACTCCTGGGCTAAAGTAATCCTCCTACTCAGCCTCCAAAAGTACTGGGATTCCAGGCGTGAGCCACCATGCCAGGTCCCTAGAGATTTCAATATTCATGTAGACATATCCTCCCAATACCCTGGCCTCTCACTTCTAGGATCTCCTCTCCTCAATGACCTCTCACAGCCACACCCTGCTCCTTGTCATTACTAAACTGCAACTCCTCTGTATTAGTTTGCTAGGGCTGTCATAACAAAGTACCACAGACTGGATGGCTTAGGCAGCAGAAACGCATTGTCACAGAAATGTAGCCTTCTTCTGCAGGCTAGAAGTCCGAGATCAAGGTGATGTCAGTGTTGGTTCCTTATGAGGCTGTGAGACAGAACCTGTCCGTGCCTCTCACCCAGCTTCTGGTGGTTGCTGGCAATACTTGGGGTTCCTTGGCTTGTGGATGCATCACCCTGACCTCTGCTGTCATCTTCACAGGGTGATATTGTTTGGCCATGTCCCTACCCAAATTTCATCTTGAATTGTAGTTTCCATAATCCCCACATGTTGTGGGAGGGACTCAGTGGGAGGTAATTTATTCATGTGGGTGGGTACCCTCATGCTATTCTCATGACAGTGAGTGAGTTCTCACGAGATCTGATGGTTTTATAAGGGGCATTCCATGCTTTTGCTCGGCACTTCTCCTTCTGCTGCCATGCGAAGAAGGACGTGTTTGCTTCCCCTTCCACCACGATTATAAGTTCCCTGAGGCTTCCCCAGCCATGACTGTAAGTCAATTAAGCATGGCTCTTTCCTTTATAAATCACCCAGTGTAGTGTATGTATTTATTAGCAGCGTGAGAATGGACTAACACACAAGGTGTCTCTCTGTATGCTTGTCCATCTGGGTTCAAGTTTTTCCTATTTATTTATTTTTCTGAGATGGAGTCTCCCTCTGTCACCAGGCTGGAGTGCAGTGGCGTGATCTCGGCTCACTGCAACTTCCACCTCCCGGGTTCAAGCAATTTTCTTGTCTCAGCCTCCCAAGTAGTTGGGATTATAGGCTCGTGCCACCAAGCCCAGCTAATTTTTGTGTTTAGGAGAGAAGGGGTTTCACTATGTTGACCAGGATGGTCTCAATTTCTTGACCTTGTGATCCGCCTGCCTTGGTCTCCCAAAGTGCTGGGATTACAGGTTTGAGCCACCACACCTGGCCAAAGTTCCTCCCTTTTATAAAGACACCAGTAAAAATAGGAGTATGGCCCATCCAAATGACCTCGTTTTAACTTGACTAACTCTGTCAAGACCTTATTTCTAGATAAGGTCACATTCTGAGATACTGGGGGTAGGCCTCCACATTTTTGAGGGAGAGGGACACCGTTCAACCCATAACAGCCCTTTCCCATTCTCTCAGTGTCATGCAGCCCATCCTGTGACCACCACCTCATTTCCACTCAATGTCTTTCCAACTCGTTCCCACTAGTACTCTACCTCCAAAGCTCCTTTGATCCCACCAGGACCTACAATCCACTGTCCCTCCTCCTGCACACCTCCCTGTTTTACTTTTACTTTTTCCCTTTTTATCCAATTTAAAGACCACAGTACACCTGTAATCCCAGCCACTCAGGAAGCTGAGGTAGGAGGATCCCTTGAGCCCAGGAATTTGAGGCTGCAGTGAGCTGTGATCTCTCCACTGCACTCCAGCCTGGGTGACAGAGCAAGACACTGTCTCAAAAAAAAAAAAAAAAGCCCAATAAATAAAATAGAATCACTGCCCTGCATATACCTTCAATTTCCTTGCTTCTTTTCCTTTTCTTTGTTGCACTCAATTAGTAAACTGGCAACCCTAGCGAATTCAACTCACTGCATGGGAAGCATGGGCTGGAGAAGAAAACCAACGCATTCATGTTCATCAGTCTCCCTTTAAATTTCTAATTACCTAAGGTGGACCCTTCATGCTGCCTGGTAATCCTCCTACATTTCCCGGTCCATTCACCCTTTCGGGCTCCTAGATGACTACTCATATGCTCTCCTGTCTTCTCAAGCCTCCAACATCTTCTCCTCCCATCTTTCTTAGCTGGTGATCTTGAATATTTCCTTGAGAAAATAAAAGCACCCAGAAGAGAACTTCTATAGTCAGACACCATCACATATTGCCAACTATCTGCTCCTGTGCCTTCCTCCTTCCTGTACCTATGAATGCTATTTAAAGCCACTTATGCACTGGAGCCCAACAATTCTCTCTTCCCTCTCCTGCATTATCAGATTTTCTTGATTTTATCATTCCAATCAGTATAAGAACATGTTTTAATTTCTTTTTTTTTTTTTTTTTAATTTTTAGAGATGGGGTCTCACTATGTGGCCCAGGCTAAACTTGACTGCTAAGCTCAAACAATCCTCCTGCCTCAGCTTCCCAACTAGCTGGAACTACAGGTATGTGCCACTGTGCCTGCCTGGTTAATTTCTCCTATGTTTAAGAAACCCCTCTTAGAGCCTGGGAGCAACAACACTCCAATAGCAGTGAGCACACCTAGCTTCCAGATCTTTGTTTCTAAATATTCCCCACAGAAATAAACCAGGGCTCTTTGGGAAAATGCTTCATTCCAGGGCTGGGTTGGGGAAAATCCAAGATGAATCTCGAGCATGTTATGCTCGAAAGTATGTCCTGGAAGAATGATGAGGATTTGTCAAAAAGACACAGAAGCTAGTTTGAAGGGGCTCCCACTGGCCAAATCATGGACAATTTGAGCATTTGATATTACCAGTATATTATCAATATAGAATTATGAATTCTATAATTATACAATTTTCTTATTGAATAAAATAAGAAACCATACTTCTATACTGATTTAAATAAATGAATACATAAAAAGTCTAATAAAAATTAAACATTTACACAGTATCAGAGTACCTTCCCACAAAGTAATTTTTAATTATAAAGGGAAAAATAGGAAACGTATAACGATGACACCTAGCAGACAGCAAGTAATGAAAATGAACGTTCTTAGTAATGAGACAAATCAATATCAACATCTGTAAGCTTCCAAAATTTCAAGGTCCTGTAAGATAAGGAAAGACTTAAGAATTGTTCCAGATTGAAGGAGACCAAAGAAATATGACAACTGACTGCAATGTGTGATTTTATACTGGCTATAAAGAACATTATTCTGACAATTAAATGAAATTTGATTGTGGTCTGAGGAGTAGGTAAATTTTTTTTATCACTATTAATTCCTAATTTTGATGGTGGTATGGTACAGGGGAAGGTAAGCAAGGGTCTTTGCTTGTAGTAAATAAACCTGCAGTATTTGGGGTAACAAAACATCACATTAGCAACCTACTCTTAAATAGTTTAGGCAAAAGATAATCCCAGCTACTCAAGAGGCTAAGCCAGGAGAATCACTTGAACCTAGGAGGCAGAGGTTGCAGTGACCCAAGATCACACGACAGAGTAAGACTGTTAAAAAAAAAGTTTAGGAGAGGAATAAAAAAAGCTTTGTATTTGAAACATTTGCATATGAAAAAGTTTCAAAAATAAGACTTAAAAATGTTAAAGTCAGCCAGGTGTGGTGGCTCACGCCTGTAATCCCAGCACTTTGGGAGGCTGAGGTGGGCGGATCACAAGGCCAGGAGTTCGAGACCAGCCTGACCAACATGGTGAAACCCCGTCTTTATTAAAAACACGAAAATTAGCCAGGCGTGGTGGTGCACGCGTTTAATCCCGGCTACTCAGGAGGCTGAGGCAGGAGAATTACTTGAACCCAGGAGGTAGAGGTTGCAGTGAGCCAAGATTGTGCTACTGCACTCCAGCCTGGGTGACAGAGTGAGACTCCGTCTCAAAAACAAACAAACAAACAAAAGACAGCGTCTAGGGAAAACAAGATAAATATGGTCTCGAACCTCGAACTCCTAAAGTCGAGCGATTCTCCCCCCTCAGCTTCCTGAATAGGTGGTGGAGGACTTACAGGCACACACCACCACACTCCCAGCCTTTTTCTTCCCTATATTTTAAAATAATTTTCCGTTCCTTAAATTATTTTTATTTTTTTAGAAACAGGGTCTCACTTTGTTGCCCAGGTTGGAGAGTGCAGTGGTGCGATCATAGCTCACTGCTGCCTCCAATTCCTGGGCTCAATGATCTTCCCTCCTCAGCCTCCTGAGTAGCTGGGACTATAGGGATATGCCATGATGCCAAAAAAGAGCTGTCTGTGCTCCAATTCTTCCTTCCCATTCGCTCTTGACCCTCTCAAAACAGCTTCACTTCCATCACTGTTCCTGTTAAGGTTACCAGTGATCTCCGTGTTGCTAAATCCAAAAGGCAATTTCCTTTTTCATTTATGTATTTATTTATTTTTCTTTGAAACAGGGTCTTACTCTGTCATCCACCCAGGAATGAAGTGGCACAATCACAGCTCCCTGCAGCCTCAACCTCCTGGGCTCAAGTGATCCTCCCACCTCAGCCTCCCAAAGCGCTAGAACTAAGAGGTATGTGCCACTGTGCCAGGCTCAAAAGACAATTTTCAATCCTCTTTTTGCCAGACACATCAGCAGAAGTGACAGCTGATTATTTAATCTTTCTTGAAACCTTTCTTCACTTATATGTCAAGACCCCACATTCTCCCAGGACCACCTTGCAGCCTCCTTTGCCCTTTCCCCTTCACTTCCTCTGACCTCTAAAGAATGGAGTATGCCAGGGTTCAGGACCCAGACTTTTCCTCTTCTCACTTCTTTGGTGATCTCATCCGGTCCTCTTGCTTTAAATAGCATCCACATGCTGATGACTTACTAATTTATGCCTCCAGCCCAGGCCTCTTTTCTAAACTCTGGACTTCTATAACCAACTGCTTACTCCACAGTTTCCCTTGGATGTTGTCCAACAGGCATCTCAAATTTAACATGGCCAACACTTAACTCCTGACCTTCCTTCCCTCCCCCACATCTGCTCTACCCATTCTTCCCCATATCAGTAAATGGCACTTCACCCTTCTACTTGCTCCCAAACCCTTAGAGTTATCTGTGACTCTTCTTTCCTCACATCTATTACATTAACAAATCCTGTCATCCTGACTGTCTCTGCTTGGTCTAGGTCACCAGCATCTCTCAATGGGGTTCCTGAAGAGGCCTCCTTACTGGCTCCTGCCTCCCTACCAGCCCTCCACAGTCTCTTCTCATCACTCTCCACTGCTTCCCCATTTCACTTTGAGTGACAGCCAAAGCAGTCCCGACACTGACGCAACACCCCACATGACCTCTTCTACCAAACTGGTTAACAAGAAGTCTGATATATACTCAATGATGTGGAAGAAGTGGGGAGACAGTGTAACTTGTATGTTGCTCGTGGGAGTATCACTTATGAATGTCTATTAAAAAATTAAGGCCAGGTGCAGTGGCATGGCCAAGGTGGATCACTTGAGCCCAGGAGTTCAAGGCCAGCCTGGGTGACATACAAAAACCCTGTCTCTACAAAAAATACAGAAGTTAACTTGGTGTGGTGGTGCATGCCTGGGTCCCAGTTCCTCTAGACCAATTGAACCTGGGAGGTAGAGGCTGCAGTGAGCTGAGAAGGTGCCACTGCATTCAACCCTGGGTGACAAGAGTGAGACCCTGTCTCAAAAAACAAAAACAACAACCTAAGCATACTCTATGACTCAGCAATTCCATTTATAGAAATTTATTTATTTTAGAGAAAGGATCTTACTCTGCTCCTCAGCTGGAGTGCAGTGGTGGGATCATAGCTTACTGTAGCCTCAAATTTCTGGGCTCAAGTGATCCTCCTGCCTCAGCCTCTCAAGTAGCTAGGACTACAGGTGTGTACCACCACATCTGGCTAATTTTGTAGGTTTTGTAGAGATGGAGATCTCACTATGTTGCCCAGGCTGGTCTCAAACTTCTGGCCTCAAGCAATTCTCTCTACCTCGGCCTTCCAAAGTGCTAAAATTACAGACATGAACTACCGCACCTAGAGAATATAGGAATTTATCTTATGGAAATATATGAGTGGCCCGAGACACTTATGGATTGTTCACTGCAGTGTTGTCATGACATAACAGATAAATAAGGTACATCTATACAATGGAGTACAATGTACAAAAACGGAGATTCATGGGCTTTGGAAAAATCTCCAAGATTATTGAGTGCTAAAGGGAAGATCAGTAACTATAGGATAATCTTGTTGTCTAATAAAAGGCAAACTTAAATATGCTTGTGTATATGTGGATTTTAAAAACATCTGAAAGGGGCCAGGAACACTGGCTTATGTCTGTAACCCCAGCACTTTGGGAGGCCGAGATGGGCAGATGACATGAGGCCAGGAGTTTGAGACCAGCCTGGGCAACATGGAAAAACCCCATCTCTACTAAAAACACAAAAATTAGCCAGGCATGGTGGTGCATGTCTGTAATCACAGTTACTCAGGAGGCTGAGGCATCAGAATCACTTGAACCTGGGAGGCGGAGGTTGCAGTGAGCCAAGATTGCACCACTGCACTCCAGCCTGGGTGACACAGCAGGACTGTAAAAAAAAAAAATCTGAAAGGATAACCAATTAATTATTAACTCAGGTTGTCTGTGGAATGAAACTGAGGGCACAGTATGAAGGCGAGTTTTTCTTTTTCCTGTTTTTTTCTTTCTTTCTTTTTTTTAAAGTGGATCTTTATCACCAATCTTTTTCCTGTTTTTGATTAAATAATTTTTAGAGACAAAGTCTTGCTCTGTTGTCCAGGCTGAAATGTAGTGGCATGCTAATAGCTCACTACAGCCTCGAATTCCTGGGTTTATGCAATCCTTCCACCTCACCCTCCCAAGAAGGTAGGGCTACAGGCTCACACCACCATGCCCAGCTAATTTTTTATTTTTTGAGACAGGGTCTTACTCTGTCACCTAGGCTGAGTGCAGTGACATGATCATCACTCACTGCAGCCTCCATTGCCCAGGCTCAAGCAATCCTTCCACCTCAGCCTCTCAAGTAGCTGGGATTACAGGTGTGCACCACCATGCCTGGCTAAATTTTTTTTTTTTTTGAGACAGAGTCTTGCTCTGTTGCCCAGGCTGGAGTGCAATGGTGCGATCTCAGCTTCTCGGCTCACTGAAACCTCTGCCTTCTGGGTTCAAGCGATTCTCTCACCTCTGCCTCCCAAGTAGTTGGGATTACAGGCACCCACCACCATGCCTGGGTAATTTTTTTATTTTTAGTAGAGACACGGTTTCACCATGTTGGCCAGGCTGGTCTCGAACTCCTGATCTCATGATCCGCTCACCTCGGCCTCCCAAAGTGCTGGGATTACAGGCATGAGCCACGGCACCTGGCCTAATTTATTATTTCGTTGTAGAGACACAGTCTCACTGTGCAGCCCAGGCTGGTCTCAAAGTCCTGTATACAAGTGATCTTCCTCCCTTGACCTTCCAAAGTTCTGGGTTTACAGGTGAGCCACCATGCCCAGCCCTTTTTTTTCTTGTATAACATTCAATTCCTTTCAATATTTAAAAAATTTTTTTACATCTAAAAAAAATTTTTAAATAATAAATGTGTGTTCCAAGCCAGGAGCACATACTCTGCACTCTCAGCAGAAGGCCTTTTTCAATTTTTAATTGACACATTATAACTGTATGTATTTATGGGGTACAATGTGATATCTCCATACATGGATACATTGTATAGTGATCAAATCAGGGTGTTTAGCACAGCCATCTCATCATGCATTTGTATGTTTTTTGTGGTGAGAATATTCAAAACCCTCTCTTGTATTTTGTAATAATATACAATACCTTCTTGTTAACCATTGTCACCCTACTGTGCAATAGATCACCAGAACTTATTCAGCCTATCTAATTGTAACTTTGTACCCCCTGAACAACCTCTCCCCAGCCTCCTCTCCTCCACTGGCTCCACCGCCTCTGCTAACCACTGATGTACTTTGTACTTCTATGGGATCAGCTTTTTCTTTTTTTTAGATTTCACATATGAGTGAGATCATATGGTATTTGTCTTTTTGTGTCTGGCTTATTTCACTCTTTATTTATTTTTTTGAGACAGAGGCTTGATCTGTTGCCCAGGCTGGAGTGCAGTGGTGCCATCTTGGGTCACCACAACCTCCACCTCCCGGGTTCAAGTGATTCTCCTGCCTCAGCCTCCTGAGTAGCTGGGACTATAGGCGCATGCCACCATGCCCAGCTAATTTTTGTATTTTTAGTAGAGATGGGGTTTCACTATGTTGGCCAGGCTGGTCTCGAACTCTTGAACTGGTGATCCACCTGCTTCACCCTCCCAAACTCCTGGGATTACAGGTGTGAGCCACCACACCTGGCCTTATTTCACTTAACATAATGTTCAGGTTCATATATTTTGTTTCAAATGACATGGCATTCTTTTTCATTGCTGAATAGTATTCCACTGTGTAGATTTTATCCATACATCCATTGTTGGTATTTACGTTGACTTCAAGTCTTGGCTATTGTGAATAGTGCTGCAATAAACAAGGAAGTACAGATACCTCTACATACCCACTGGTGGGATTGCTAGACCATATAGCAGTTCTACTTTTAATTTTTTGAGGAACCTCCACACGGTTTCCCTTAATAGAGGTACTAATTTACATTCCCACCAATGATGTGTAAGGGTTCTTTTCTCTACATCCTCACTGACACTTGTTTTCTTTTGTCTTTTTGATAAGAGCTATTCTAACTAGAGTGAGGTGGTATTTCATTGTGGTTTTGACTTACATTTCCCTGATAATTAAAAATTCAATTTCAATTCCTTTTTTAAGAACCCTGAATATATGCTTTTATAACTTCTATGTCTTTAATAATTAAAACATGTTGGCGGGGCTTGGTGGCTCAAGCCTGTAATCTCAGTACGTCGGGAGGCCAAAACCGGCAGATCAAGAGGTCAAGAGATTGAGATTACCCTGGCCAACATGGTGAAACCCCATCTCTACTAAAAATACAAAAAATTAGCCGGGCGTGGTGGTACATGCCTGTACTCCCAGCTACTCGGGAGGCTGAGGCAGGAGAACTGCTTGAAACCAGAAAACAGAAGTTGCAGTGAGCTGGAATTGTGCCACTGCACTCCAGACTGGCAACAGAGGGAGACTCCATCTCAAAAAAAGAAAAAAAGTTAAAATTTTTTTCCCCAAGATCATAGAAGTGCTCACTTGTATTTACTTCAAATTCATGTGGCCTTAAATAAGTTATTTATATGCTTGAACTAACTTACACAGGATTACAGAATGAGGGTTTATACCTAGAGTTTGCTGCAGAGAATGATTGTTTCTCTTTTAAGACTTTTTTTTTGATAAACAGAACAAAACAGGTTGGATGCAGCAGCTCATACCTGTAATCCCAGTGCTTTGAGAGGACAGGATGGGATGATCTCTTGAGGCCAGGAGTTTGAGACCAGCCTGGGCAACATAGTGAGACCCCATCACTACAAAAAAAATTTCTTAAAGAAAGAAAACAAAGCACACTATTTGTAGAAAATCTAGAAAAGTGTAAAGAAGGAAATAAACCACTGGCTACCCAGAGAAAACCTAAGTTAACATTTTTGGGACATTTCCTGCAAAAGGCAAAGTGCCCAGTGAAGTCGAACCTGAAGACTTGTCAGAATCTTTTGCTGATGGCTTGATGCCATTTTGGGGGATGGCGGGGGTGGTCTGGCAGTTTTGTCTTCCTTTGTTTGGAAAACCCAGCAGAATGGGTCTTGCACATTGGAAAGGCAAACAAACATTCACTTATTATTCTTGGAGAAATCAGTGAGTTTACCTGAATTCTGCTGGCAGATGTTGCAAACTAAGATACGAAGTGTTCTGCCCTAGTAAGGATCAAATGATCTTTCAGCCAACCCTTTCTTTGAAGTGCAAGAAACTGATTCTCCGGAGTGCCTTTAAACTCAATTGCATGTCCTCCTCCACAGAATTATTTCAGATAAAATATTGAGTCTGTGCAGACGGCACACCACAGTTACGTGGGCCGCAGGGTGGCTCATCTGGGCCCAGGGTCCCTTAGCAAAATGCTGGGGGATTTAGGAAGTTTCCCACCATGGAGCAGTTGGTGGGCAAGGGCTGCCTCCAGGCGCCAGGTGTGGCTGATGCCACCTACCCTGCCCTGGTCAGTCAGCCCGCATTGCCCTGGAAACCAAGGTGACATCTTGCATTTGCAGACACCAGAGAATAGAGACTGGCAGCTGACAGATCAGACCCTGGTGCTCAGAATGTGGATGGACCCTTCGGTCACAGCTTGTAAGAGGTAGAGTCCTGAGCCAAGCCCAACACGCCAGACTCCTTCCCCAAAAGGAAATAGGAGAAATATCCTGCAGGCAAACAATTCTGTTCTAACTAGGAAATGAGGTGATCTACCACGCTTAAGCAGAGAAGACGGCTTGAAAAACTAAGAAATAAAAAGTAGGAAGGAGGTAAACCTCTTGAAGCCCACCTGGTAAGAAGCAAAGATTTACAGCTTGGTAATATTATGCTTAAGCCCATAAAAGTAGACGGGATAGGACAGTGGGATAGGAACCTGGAAGTAGAAGACAGGTAAGAAAATGGGATACTGGCCGGGCGCAGTGGCTCATGCCTGTAATCCCAGCACTTTGGGGGGCCAAGGTGGGTGGATCACCTGAGGTTGGGACCAGCCTGACCAACACAGAGAAACCCTGTCTCTACTAAAAACACAAACTTAGTCGGGTGTGGTGGCACATGCCTGTAATCCCAGCTACTCAGGAGGCTGAGGCAGGAGAATTGCTTGAACTTGGCAGGTGGAGGTTTGCGGTGAGCTGAGATTGCGCCATTGCACTCTAGACTGGACAAAAAGAGTGAAACTCCACCTCAAAAAAAGAAACAAAGAAAATGGGAAAATGTGATACCAACTTTTAAATAAAACCCAGACATCTGACTTGACCCTCTCCATCTTGTTAATTTCTTCAATGATGATATTAACTAAGAGAAGGGGTAGGAAGAGGAGAGTTGGGGAAGGGATAGGAAGAGGAGAATGCTGAGAAGGAAGTCTGGCTGATAGGACTAGCTCATCTAGACTTACCTTCTAATCTCCTATTGAGGAGGAAAACCAAGGTGTGCTGAACAGATGCAACTCTGCTCAGGGTCTGCGTGTCCCACCTGCCTGGGACACCTGTGGCCTGAGTGCATGTTCACAGCCATCTTCCCCAGCTCCCCCTCCAAGAAGCTGCCCAGACTTGCACCCTGCCAGGAGAATCTCTCCAAGCCCAGGTACCCTTCTGGGCCCAAGTAGGTCCTACTCTTCCAACCCTCAGTTACCTTCTGGGATGACTCCAGCCAGCTGCCTTGGTGGGGGGACTGCATCACAAGGGCGCCTGGCGTCCCTCAACCTGGCACCCATGCAGTGTCCCCCGACCTGTCTCCCCAAATCTTCCCATACAACAAGCTGAGTCAGGGGCAGGGAGGGGCCTCCACATTTTATTAGGGATACGGCAGAAGCAGAGGCAGGAAGCAGAGCAGCCGCATTTTGAACAACAGATAAATTAACCGCGGTGCGGGGCTGGGGGCTGGGGCTGGGCCAGGTGCTTCAATATATAAAAACAACAAAAAAGACAGACGAATAGACCCCAAAGGCATGGGGCAGGGGAGGGCAGCACCATCCAGACAGCCGGGAGGACCAGGGCAGAGAGAGAAGGCAACTTGTCCCCCTGACCCCCAAATTCCACCAGCACAGGGGCCTCCAGAAGGGCCTCACGGGGGCTTCAGGGTAGGGGAGCAGCCAGGTTGGGCAGAGATGGCACGGCTGGTGGGCAGGAAGCCCAGCACCACAAGATGGCTCAGCCTGAAGTGGCAGCTGGGGGGCTGCGACACAGTGGCCTTGAACCCCCAGTCCCTTCAAGGAAGAGCCTTACTCTGGGTGAGAGAAGGAACCAAGGGCTGGGGTCTCTCCCTGAGCTGAGCACGGTCATCTCATCCACAGTAGCAGTGGGTGGTGGGGTGTGCCAGGGACCCCCTTTTCACCTTATCCACCTGTCTCCTTGGTCCCTTCAGGGAGGGGCCCCCTGGCTCCAGGGGCTGGGCACGAAGAGAGCTGGTCCAGTCTGTGGTCCCCAACTCCAGCAGGGCCATGGCGTGGCGCAGCCCTTCAGCCCTGACTCCCACAGGAGGAGAGGGAGTCGTAGAGCGAGTCGCTGAGAGACTCCGAGGTCTCCAGCCCTGGGGGGCCGCCACTGGCCACTCTGCCTTCCTCGCCCACGTCCGAAGTGCTGGGGGTTCGGCTACCCCCGAATGCTGGGCCCTGGGGCGTAGGGGATGGGCGGCTGGGCTCCTGGCTCCGCTTCCTGTCCACGGGCAGGGCCTGGGAAAGGAGGGGCAGCTCGGGAGGAAGCTCCTCTCCACCTCTCTCAGCCCAGCCTCACAGACACTGAGCTCTGAGGGGCATCTGTGCACCCAATGGGGGGCTGTTCAAGAGGGAGCCCCCCAAGGTGGGGCGCGCTTCAGAGGAAGCAGGCTGGAGGTACAACTGAGAACAGTCCCACAAGGTTCTGGGGAGGGACAGAAACCCTTTCGCAAGAGAAGGGTGCAAGGAGGGAAGGGCGGTGGGCCGCTCACAGGGCATGCCAGGGTCCTCCTCCTGGAGGGTGTGGCGCCAAGACTGCAAGACACAGGCCGTACATCACCGGAGAAACTGTCTCCCCACGTCACTCCCTCCTGCCTCCCAGTCCATTCTCTTTCCCCTACTGCAATTCTCACCATGGGGGTCCTGGGCAGCCCCTCCAACTGTCGGGGTGGGCACAGGAAAGGGTCCGAGGAGCTGCCGGCTGCCCTGGTATTGGGGAAGGTCCAGTTCTTGGCAAGTTGGACAGGAGGGGTGGGACCTGGGTCTTCACAGGGATCTGTCCAGGAACAAGGGGAAGGTGGATGGAGCTGCCCAGCCCCCAGGAGCATCCCACCCTCCCACCTGGACACTCACCATCAGGACAGTTCTGATGGCCCCGGTGGCCTGGAGCAGCAGGCAGCAGCGCAGGGAAGGCTGGCATGCTAGGGTGCCGCCCACTCACCAGCAGCTCCTCTATGCCTGGCACCTCCCGCTCCAGCGTGTGGGCGCGGCGGGGGACTTTGGTAAGGGGTGGGGGCCGAGCTGGGGGTACCCCAGGTGGGGGCTCCAGCCGCGGCGGCTTGGTCTTAGGAAGATTCTTGCTGGGGGTCCCAATGCTACCATGGTCTGGGGGTGGGAAGGTCCCAATGCCACTGTCCAAGGTTCGAGTCAAGGAGCCACAGGCTGGGGAGGGGAGGGCACATCAAGAGTGAGGCTGGGCTCAGCCCCCCGCCTGCCTCCACTTCCCACCCAGCCCAGGCTCCACCCCGACTCAGAACCCCTCCTGACCCAACAGCTCATTCCATAGCACATGCCCGCCATCCCCACCTGCCCAGGGCTTAGGAAACGGGTGTAGGTAGGGCAAGTACCCCAGAGGAAGGATTTGTTCTTGTGTAACTCCAGTGCCTACCTGGTGCTTGGCACCAAGATGGCACACAGAGCCTAGCACCTGCTGTGGGGATAGGAAGTGGCAGGGGGTGGGGGCAAAGGAACTTGCTGACCTGTGAAGTGTGAGGTGGGCACTGGCTCGGCCAGGCTGTCCTCTGAGGGCATCTCTTCCCGCCTCCCTGGCTCACTGCTTGGCTGTGTGGGGTACAGGAGACCTCAGAGTCCACTCCTCCCCCCTCCACACCCCTCCCCACCCTTCTAGGGGGTGGGAATGTGGCTGTCAAAGTATGGGAGTATGAAGATGAGGTCCTGGAGTATGGATCTCAGTGCCATGCAGACTGGGAAGCTCCTCTCTCCTCCCCAGTCTCCCCTCCAAGACCATGAGAGCATCCAGCAGCTTCTAGGCCTTGGGGAGGGAGAACCCTCTAGGGGGTAAGAGACCTGGCAGGGCCAGAGAGCCAGGCCCCCCTACCCAGTCCATGCCCTAAGAACTTACCTTTCCAGGTTTTCCGCAGCCCTGAAGAGGGCCCACCAGGCCATTCCGGGGCCCACAGGCTGGCCAGGAGCTCTTGGGATCAGAAGACACTGGCTGGAAATCCCCGTAATCAGGCTTGGGCTCCCGCCAGCTTTTGGATGGCAGCTCCTTGCCATCCACCCTATGGGCAACAGCGCAGATGTAAGTGAGAGCAGCCAGGCCTGCCCAGACATCCCAGCCTTTCACCTGCCAATGGTGCGGGGCTTAGGGAGGCACTTCCTGCCACCCACCTCTGGGGAAGGGGACATGTTGCTGGTCATTGCTCCCACCAACCCTTCTTGACACTGGCAACAGGCAAGGACGATAGGGAAACCCCCAGAGGAAGAGAGGGCAGCGGAGAAGATGGGAGAACTCCCCCAGAGCCATCCAGAGTTGAGCCTAGAGACTGCTTGATGGTGATTCCAGATAGACCAGCAGACCCAGTCACATTCTGCTCCATGAATGACACACTCCACCTGCCCTAGCTGAACTTCTGAGCACACCTGCAGTCCAAACCACACACCCTATCTGGGGCCTAATTCCTGCAGACTTTCTGCCTCATCTGGCCCAGATAGCGCACCCCAAGATGGGGGGGACCCTTCTTTAAACCACAGTTCCTATTGTAGCAGGTGTCAAAGGGCAAGATGGGAAGGGGACTCCCCTTGTCCCTTTCCTGAAGGAGAAGAGCTTCATCAGCCCAGTTAGGCTCTAGCGTTCACTATCACATGCAGGTACCTCTGACAGGCTGCCGCATCTGGTACAGAGACCATCCAGGAAAATGTGGACTGTTAATGCTTCTCAAATGAGAAGCCAGCAACGAGGTCAAGCCCCTGATCTTTCCTCCAGGCCAAGTCCCTGACCCCACAGCTGCTTTGGTGGCCTTCTATCCCTTTTGACCTCTGGGAAGCCCCAGCTCCTAGGAGAGGCAGGCCCAGCCCCAGACTTAGGTGTGCCCACGAAGGGAAAAGTGCCCATGCCCACCAAGCACCTGTTGGCTGATCCCAGGCCCTCACCTGTTGAGCAGCTGCTGCATGAAGGTGTCTGCGCCCTGGTACATGCCAGCCAGCTGGCCCTGCACCTGCCCCAGCCCCGTGCTGGGCCCTGGGGCTGGGCCCCCAGGCCGTGGCCGGGCCCTGCTGCTTAGATAGGCCTTCTCCTCCTCCAGCGCCCGACGCAGGTCTTCCGCCTTGGCCATCAGCTTGGAGATGTTGAGGCTCTCAGCCTCCAGCTTCCGGGCTTCCATTTTGACTTCCCTCCGGAGCGGGGAGCCCCCGCTAGACCCCTCCTTGCTCTTGGTGGCCTCTGTGCGGCGGTTCAGTGCTGGTAGCTTACTCTTCTTAAGGCCGAACCAGCTGGCGATGCTGCTGGTGTTGCGGTGCTTGACCTCAGTGCCGGGGGCCCGCTCCTGGCCCTGGAGCCGCAGCACATTCTCCTCGATGCCCTTCATCACCTTCTCCTCAATGGCTGAGTGTGGGGCCAGCCCGTCGGGGCCCTGGCTTGGGTCAGTGGGACCAGGTACTGTGGGTGTGGGCTGGGCTGTGGTACCACCACAGTCTGCCCAGGGAGGGCCCTTCCCTTTGTCAGGCTTGGGGGACTCCTTGGTGACGGGAGGAGCCCCAGGTCGAGGTACCACCTTGGTGGGTGACTTGGAAGGGAGTTTGGTGGGGCTGCTGTGAGGGCTCTTATTGGGCTTGCCCAGGCTTGGGGCTGAGGTTGGCACTTTGGCAGGGGTACGGGGTACCTGGGGGCACAGAGCCCCTGCCAGCCGGCTCTTGGCCAGCTCCACTTTGGTGAGGCAGCTCCTTGGTGAGACAGGCTCCAGGTCCACCCGGGCCCCCATGGAGTGAGAGGAGTAGACTCGGACCCCAGGATCCCCCATGAGTCCAGGTTCCTGCTGCTTCAGGCTGTTTGCGCCCGAAGCTACTGCCCCCCGTATGCTCCCCTTAGCTTCTAGTTGCTCCGGGGGCCTGTGGATGGGGGGCACCATGTCTCCAGCACTCTCCCCTGACCTCCCTGGTCCCCGGGCCTTTTCAGTGCCAGGCCTGGCTGGCACCCCATTCTTCTCTGGGCCCAGGGCCCCCTCGGGGCCTGTTTTCAGCTTCCCCAGGGCCGTCAGTCTGTCCCGCAAAGGTGTGCTGCCGGGATCCCCAGGTCGCCGTCCTGACCCCTGGCTGGGCTTCTTGGATGGGTTGCCTGGGGTCCTGCGGCCAGGATGGGGAGACTCCAAGCCTGCCTTGTCCAAACTCTTTTCCTGGGGGCTCCCATAGGGGTACGATTCCGGGAGGCAAGGGCTGGGGGGAACTCCAGGGCTTCTGAGAATTTCGGGGGCCTGTGGCACCTCCAGAGTTAGCTGTGGGTAGGTGGGCACCTGCAGTGGGGACGGAGGTGGCTCTGGGGAAGGCCCCCTAAAGGTGCTCCGAGAAAGGTCCAGGATGTTCTCATAGCAGGGAGATACCACTGGGCCTGGGGACAGCGTGGTGGACAAGGCTGACTGCGGGGGTCTGAGCTGTGCAGAGTCTGGGGTTGTGGAGCAGGGTAAAGGGCTGGTGGGCAGGCCCTGCGCCCCCTCTGGGGACAGCTCTCCTCCACCCAGACCCCTTCGGGCCAGCAGTGGGGAGGGGCTGCCATCTGAGCCACTGTTCCGACAGGGGATGCGTGAGTTCCGAGGGAGCTGGGGACTGAGCTGCGGGCCGCCGGGGCTGGGAATCTTCTCCGAGGCTGGAGGCAGCTTTAGAAACTTGAGACCCCTGGCTGGAGAGGGCAGAAGGGGTCCCTGGGCTTCCCCAGGAGAAGCGGGGACAATTTGGAGCTTGCTTTTCACCTGAGATGAGGAATGGGGGTGGCCAGGCTGAGAGCCCAGTGGGGCATCCCCAGCACCCATGAACATACTAAGAAAGGGGAGGGGCCCCTGGCCCTCTGAGGTAGCACCAAAGCCTGGCCTGTGGGCCTCTGGGGTACCCCCACCCCAAGCTGACTTAGGGAGGCCTTTGGACTTGGACAGCTGTGGGGGCCCCTGGTCTGGGGAAGATGGCTGCCCGGGACCTGGGCGGTCCCCGTTGAGTGGGCCTGCAGCCCCAGCCAGGAAGGCCTGTAGGTAAGACTCTGTGTCCTCAAGGAGCTGGCCCAGATTCAGCTGTCTGCGGGCCAGAGCACCGAGCAGGGTGTCGGGGCTGGGTGCCTCATTGGGGTCACCTGCTTCATCAGAAGAGGAGGAGGAGCTGCTGCCTGGGGCACAGTTTTGGCCAGAGCTGGTGCCCTGGGCCTGGGGAGGTCCCCTGCTAGGACCCCAGAGCCGCCCAGTACCCTCTTCCCCTCCCGGGCCCCCCAAGAGGCGCTCCCAGTGCAGCAGGCCTCCCAGGCTGCCAGGGCCTAGCAGCAGGCAGGGCGCCCAGGGCAAGGGTTCGGGCTGAGGTGGGCCACACAGCTCGCCGTTGATGGGCTCTGGGGAGCCAGGACCCTGGCCTGGAGGCCGCCAGGGGGTGGCAGGTGAGCACAGAAGCAAGGGGTCAGTCTCTTCCAGGGCTCTCAGCACCTCCAGAATCTGGGCCTTCTTCCGAAGAAATGGGGATAGGGCATCCAGCGCTGGGGGTGGGGTGGCTGGGGGGCCTGGGCCTCCTGGCCTCAGCTGCTGCTCCCAACATACCTTTGGGGAGAGATGATGGTATGAGGAGGGGACCACGTGCAGCTGGGATCCAGTTCCAGGCCCAGGCCCTGGGCTGGCATAACAGGGTATGCCAGGAACAGAGCTGGCCCCGTTGTGTCTGTGTCCCCAAAAGGAATTCACAGCAACTGGGATATGATGGTTCTGCTTCCTCAAGGGTTGCTGAGCCCTGATTACCCCAATTCTCCTTCTTGGCACACATGGGGTTGGGCAGGTACCCAACATCCTCTTCTTGGTTGTCCCCGCCCCTACTCCCCACAGCCATTTGGATCAGCAGGGCTAACCACCCACAACTCCGACCTCTGTGTTTGTCCCAGGGGAGGGAGGTCTGTCCATTTCTCAGGCCCAGAAAGAACACGGACTCCAGAAGGGAGTGCAATGTACCCCAGTCCTAAGTCAGTCACTTATAGCCCGGGCCTCCTCAGGGAAGAAGTGGACTCCGCTGACCTAATCCCCAGCAGGAAGGGGTTCGGGGTGACTCCATGCAAACCCTTCCTTGCTGTCCCCCAGCCCTTTTTGGGGGTAGCATAGTGTGGTATAGTGGTCAGCCCATAGGCTCTGGAGTCAGCCTGTGTAGGCCCAAGTTCCAGTTCTACCCATCGATAGGGCCTTCAGCAAGTTATCTGAGCTCTAAGCTGCTTCATTGTATCATCTGTAAAATGAGATGATTATTATGTTAACCTCACTATAAAAGATGAATGAGATCCAAGGTGTTCTACACAGTGCCTGGCATGCAGTAAGAGCTCAGCAAGTGTTAACCATGCCTCTTAATGCATTAGTAATGCATCTGCTCACAGGGCCAGCGGCTGAGGGTGGGGCTCTGCTTTTCCTGGCATTTGGCTGACAGTGGAGGGCCCACACTTCCAGCCTGGACAAGCGTCTGAGCACCGGGAAACAGCCCTTCCCCCGGGACTCGTTAGGAAAGAGCAGTGGAATACTGACTGAGGAGCCTGTAGCTAGTGTGGCCACGGACCACGGTGCCTAGCCCTCCTACCTCTCTCTGCCCAGCACAGTGGCCCACAGGCAGTGGGGCGGCCAGTCCCTCAGTGGAGCTCAGGGAGGGGGAGGCTGGTGGCTCTGATGGCGGCTGGAGCGGGGTGAGTGGGATCTGCAGAGGGAGAGGCAGAGTTAGTGCAGTAGCTGTCTGGCCCAGGTCCCTACTCCCTTGCAAAGCCAGGCCTTCCCCTCTGCGTCCTCTCCTTCATGGAGGACTCCCAGCCCCAGATGCAGCTCTG
This sequence comes from Cebus imitator, assembly GCF_001604975.1. Classification (NCBI taxonomy): domain Eukaryota; kingdom Metazoa; phylum Chordata; class Mammalia; order Primates; family Cebidae; genus Cebus; species Cebus imitator. Next base: position 1,640,419 of record NW_016107496.1, read on the forward strand.
GCTGCTGCCCCACCCACTGGTAAGAGAAGCCTCAGGAGACCACAGCACAGGCAGATCTGAAGACGGTGCAAGCCAGGGGTCACAGAGTGAGACTGGTCAGAGGGCTATGGAGAGACATGAATATCCTGGGCCCGGAGGGCTGTGGCAGGTCTCACTCAGAGTGCCTCTCTCAGCTCCAAGCCTGCTTCACTTGTCTATGGGGCTTCCTCTCCTCTCACAAAGAGGGTTACCACAAAGGTCTCTTCCTGTTCTCAACACCTGGGATCCGAGGATCACAGGGACAGCTGAGATAAATAGTCTTAGACGGTCTTAGAAAAGAGATGGCAGGGGCCGGGCGCAGTGGCTCATGCCTGTAATCCCAGCACTTTGGGAGGCCAAAGCAGGCAGATGACCTGAGGTCAGGAGTTCGAGACCAGCCTGGCCAACATGGTGAAGCCCTGTCTCTACTAAAAGTACTAAAATTGGCTGGGCGCAGTGGCTCACACCTGTAATCCCAGCACTTCGGGAGGCCAAGGTGTGTGGATCATGAGGTCAGGAGTACAGGACCAGCCTGGCCAAGATGGTGAAACATCTCTACTAAAAATAGAAAAATTAGCTGGGCATGGTGGTGGGTGCCTGTAATCTCAGCTACTCAGGAGGCTGAGGCAGAGAACTGCTTGAACCTGGGAGGTGGAGGTTACAGTGAGCCAAAATTGTGCCACTGCACTCCAGCCTAGGTGACTGAGCAAAAGTCTATCTCTAAATAAATAAATAAATAAAAAGTACAAAAATTGTCGGCCGGGCACGGTGGTTCATGCCTGTAATCCCAGCACTTTGGGAGGCTGAGGCAGGCAGGTCATGAGGTCAGGAGATAGAGACCATCCTGGCCAACATGGTGAAACCCTGTCTCTATGGAAAAAAATACAAAAATACAAAAATTAGGTGGGTGCGGTGGCACTCACCTGTAGTCCCAGCTACTCTGGAGGCTGAGGCAGGGGAATTGCTTGAACCTGGTAGGCGGAGATTGCAGTGAGTTGAGATCACGCCGCCGCACTCAAGCCTAGCGACAGAGCAAGACTCCATCTCAAAAAAAAAAAAAATTAGCAGGGCATGGTGGTGGGCACCTGTAATCCCAGCTACTCAGGAGGCTGAGGCAGAACTGTTTGAACCCAGGAAGTGGAGGTTGCAGTGAGCCAAGATTGTGCCACTGCACTCCAGCCTGGGCAACAATGAGACTTCATCTCAAAAAAAAAAAGAAAAAAAAGAAAGGAAAAGACATAGCAGGGAGTTGTAATGTTTCTGTCTCCCCTGCCTGGTGTGATGTGGAACATCTACTCTGGGACTGAAAAGGCAGGATTTAATCACGGGCACTTCTCTCTCAGTCCCTGAGAATGCGATTTCCATCTCCCGGGCATCTTGTGGCTAGATATGAGTCAGCTTTAACTCCTCCCTCTCTCATTCTTCACAGCCTTTATTTTTATTTATTTATTTATTTTTTTTTTTTTGAGACGGAGTTTCGCTCTTGTTACCCAGGCTAGAGTGCAATGGTGCGATCTCGGCTCACCGCAACCTCCGCCTCCCGGGTTCAGGCAATTCTCCTGCCCCAGCCTCCTGAGTCGTTGGGATTACAGGCACACGCCACCATGCCCAGCTAATTTTTTGTATTTTTAGTAGAGACGGGGTTTCACCATGTTGACCACGATGGTCTCGATCTCTTGACCTCGTGATCCACCCGCCTCGGCCTCCCACAGTGCTGGGATTACAGGCTTGAGCCACCGCGCCCGGCCCCTCTTCACAGCCTTTAAACCCTGTCTCTGCAGTGCCCCTCAGCCCCACTCCACCCACCTACAGCCAGCTGCAGCAGCGCCTCCAGCCCAGCTCTTCCTGCCTCTGGCCTGCACTGCTCCACCAGTCAGTCAGTCTCCTTGATCTGGTTTGGTGGTCTTTCAATCTCCTGTGCACAAGACAGCCTAAAGCATCTTTTCTTCCTTTTTTTTTAAACCATAAACTAACAATGCGATGAGATATTTTTTCTTTTTTTCAGACAGGTTTTGCTCTGTCACTCAGGCTGGAATGCAGTGGCATGACTGTAGCTCACTGCAGCCTTGATTCCCTGGGTTCAAGCAATCCTCCTGCCTCAGCCTCCTGGGTAGCTAGGACTACCGGTGAGTATCACCACACCTGGCTAATTAAAAAAAAAATTGTTTTTTTGTACAGATAGTGTCTTGCTATGTTGCCTAGGCTGGTCTTAAACTCCTGGGCTCAAGTGATTCTCCCTCTTCAGCCTTCCCAAATGTTGAGATTATAGGCGTGAGCTACTGTGCCTGGCCTTGTTTTCTTTTCTAAAGCATTTTTGTGTTCAAAAGCCTCCTATGTCTGCCTATTGTCAGCAGAAACAAGTGTGCACTCCTCTGCAGGCATCTGGGCCTGACTGGCCAGCTCTTCCCATGCCACCGTCTCCCTCACCGTCCCTTCGCACGTCCTTTGCTCCAGTCAAGCTGAACAGCTTACTGCTCTCTGGGCCTCCCTGCTCTTGGATCTTTGCTCATGCTGTTCTTTCCACAGGGAATCCCTCCTCCCCAGGCCCCACTCCACTCTTAAAATCTCCCATCCATCCATTAAGTCCCAGTTCCAATGTCATTTCCATCCTTCTCTGATGGCCTCTCCCCACCATCTCCTGGGTTCTCTGATGGCACTGTCATACTCTGCCTTGTGGCATGGAGCTCCCTGAGCTCCCAACAGTCCCAGGCTCCCGGGGTCCCGTTGGCCTGCAGAGGCCTTGGCCCTTCGATGGGGCCTCATGATGCAGTCCAATTCCATACGTGTTGGCAAAGGCACGGCTCACAGTAAGAGCTTAATTGGCATTTGTGCAAAGGCGCTTTCACCCTAGCAAAGCACAAGCTGGGAATCACATCATAAACAGCTGCCACTGACTATCTACTGTGGGCCAAGTGCGACATATCATTGCATTGAATCCTCACATCAACTGCAATATGGGTATTTTTATCCCCATCCGTTAAAAAACAAAACTGTAGTCTGTAAAGCTAAGTAATTTACCCCAGGTCACACAGCTAAGAAGTAGTTAAGTGAGGGATCCAACCCAGGTTTATCTGAGGCCAAGCTTTGTGTTCTTCCCATTATGTCATGTTACTTCTGGGGAAGATAAATCTATTGGCCTGAACCCCTAAAGGTTCCAGAATTCATTTAGGTAAAAAGTAAATGCTTTAAGGACACCCGACCCCTCTGTTATCAGCAGTCACTGAGAAGAGTGTGCTGGGGTGGGCTGAGCTGGAGTGGTTGGGCCTCTGGGGATTCCAGGGTGAACCCTGCCGCAAGGACAGATGTAGGGCAAGGAGAACTGCAGAGTCACTGCTGCAGACTCTGACTCAGCTCTGTGCCAACCTGGTGAGGCTGGGTGGCCAGAGTGGCTATGGTGACAAGGTGCTTCCTCTGCAAGGGCCAGGCTTCCAGTGAGTGGAGGGGTTGCCAGCTCAGGGACTGGGGACCAAGAGTTGCCTAGTTTGCATCAGACAGATACACACACACCACACCCCCCACCACACACACACCCCCACACACAGAAAAGTGCTTTTCTTCTTGTCAAAGTGAGGGGAATGGGCTGGCCGACCTCAGAAACAGCCTGCTGCTCACCCCAGGCATCTGGAGCTACTCCTGATCCTCCCACCCCATGTCTCACCCCATCCTTGCGGGTTCCTCACAGAGTAACCTCAAGTGACACCTTAACGCAGCCCAGGAGTCACTCCCAGTAGCCTCCTGCTTCTCCTGGGGAAGGCAGGTGTCAGGGCTCCCAGCAGAGACTGTGAACAGTTATCAGAACTGAAATGTCTTTCTTGACACCACGCTCTGGGCTGCCTTACACCCAGCCCCACCCCTGTGCCCGGCCAAGAAGAGGCTGTGTCAGTGGCCAAAGCGGCCTCTTGGAAACTTGAAATAATTGCATCTGCAGACTCCACCCATCTCCCCACACCGGGCAGGGGCAAGTGCAAAGCTCCATCAACAAGAAGGGGTGCTCTGTGGGGAGCACCAGAAGGAGGGGACCGCCAAACTCAGGAGACTTGGGCAGTTTGCAACCCATCTAAGGCTCAAATCTTTCAGGTGGGGCAGGCCTTCCCTGGACGTCCACAGCCCCAAGAGTGGAAGGGGGACAGCTGATGGCCTGCTTCCCAGGTGCACTAGAGAAGACAGTGATGCGGCAGACAGGGCTGGGGAGGCAGGAGGCAGTGTGATGGGAGGGAAAGGAGCGCATGTGCCTACCTGAGGGAGAGAGCCGGTGGTGAGATGGAGCTTCTGCTGAAACAGGGCACTCAGCATCTGGTTCTGCCGTTCCAGGTCAAACACCCTCTTCTTCAGCTTGATGCACTCCTCTCGAAGGTCCTGCCGTCCACCCCAGGAGGCGCAGGAAGAAGAGGAGAGGATGGTGAGAGAGTGTCACAGTGCTCTTCATCAGAACAGTGGCATGCACAGATCTACCTGGAGGCCCTAGGACCCTTCTGGGCATATCCTTCTCCTGGAACCTCCTTCTATGAGGAATCTGAGCCTGCTGATGTTGCTAGCTATAGCATCTTCTAGGGACTGAAAATTCTCTAAAGTTCATCATCCCTGGTGGGCGGTAAATCCCATTCTCTTTGTTACCTTTTTCATCCCTGGAATCAACCCCCCTGCCTCTTAGAAAGCACACATCAAAGAAGGGCCTGTGTAAGACAGAGGAAGGCCTTGGGGTCAAAGTGGCCCCGATGTCAAGAAGTTATCCACAGCACACAAGTACATGAGTAAATATGTAGATGCCATTTAGGCTTACAACATCAACACTGCTTTAAGGCCTATCACAGCCTGGAAAAGCCAGCTGGGGACAGGGTAAGGGCAGGAGTCAAGCTCAAATAAGTGATCACAGCTCAGAGACCTGGCCTTACCTAGTCCCACCCCTGCCTCTAGGTAGAACAGTATGGACCTGCCCAAGGCAGGAAGACAGAGAACTGCCGGAGGGCAACAGCCCATCTCCTCCAAGCCCTTATTCCCCAGGAAGGGCCTCATCTGCTGTGCCCAGCGCTTCTCCCCAGGGTGTCTGGGCTTGCGGGGGTGGTGGGGGAATGTCTCCTGTGGTTACTTACCTTCTGGTTCAGCAAGGCCTGTACCACGTGGTTGGCAACCTGGGGACAGAAAGCCCCGAGGCAGAGCTGTCAGCAGACCCCAGCTTCTGCCAGGAGCAGATGAGCCACATCCCCCCAGTCCCACTGCAGGCCCCACAGACCTCGTCCAGGCAGCGCTCGTAAGTCTCCCGCTGGTTTTCATTGGCCTGGGCAAGCGCTGAGTTCTCTGCCTGCGGGGACGAGGGAGGAAGAGGGCAAAAAGAAGGCTTTGCAGATTATTCTTCCCCCAGGGCATGTTCCTTTTGAGGAAGGGGAGGCAGCTACAGGGATGCTAACTACACCCCCACTCCAGCTCTTGGCTGTGAGCAGATTCTCTGCCCTGCAGAGGCCAAGGGCAGCTGGAGGGCAGGGCTGAGATGGCATGGTTTTCTGTAAACCCCCAACCTCAGTCATTTGCACTGGAGGCACTGGGGAGACACAGTGGCCAGGTGGACCTGAGGTGGGAGGTGCCCACAGTAACCCTTATTTTCCTGGGAGATGGGCAAAGGAGGCTGCAGGGAAGAGGAGAGGGTCTTAAGAATGTGGCGAGGGGTGTGGCCTGAGGATGTGCACCCTTGTCCCTCAACTCCTGAGCCCTGGACCATCCAGCTTCTTCCTACTGTGGCCTCTGACCACCCCCTTTCCTAGAGCCTGAAGAAGCATGGGAGGTAAGGAAGGGAGGTGTTCGGGGGTTAGGACACCCATCTCTGGGCAATGCTTCTTGTCCCTGGGCTGTCACTGGATGGGAGAGCTAAGAGCAAGGAAAGGGCTTCTCAGAGAAGCTCTGCAGAAGAATGTTCGGTTAGCCTCCTGCCTGCCAAAGCAGGCTGAGAGGAAGGCCCATGGCACCCAAAAATCCACAGGAAACTCAGACGGAGGGGAAGCCCTGCCTCCCCCACCTTGCCCCATATTGCACCTCCAGCTCCCGAAGTCGGTGCAGAAGCTCCTGGCATGTGCCCGGCTCCATGCTGCCATCACCACCCTCTCCTGGCCTTGGGTTTCCAGGACTTGCAGCCGGCTGGTCCATGGCCTCCGACATCTGGCTCTGGGAACAAGGGAGAGACGCCCGGCAGGCTACTCCAGGGCATGGGGAGGAAGTGAGGAGGAAGAGGACAAAGATGAAACCCTTCAGTCTCCTTGGAGCTTAGGTCAGTGTGACCTATGTGCATGACACTGTAACAACCCAGGGCCAGGCTGGGAATCTCTCAGTCACGGGGCAGACAAAGATACTCTCCTTGTCTTAAGAACAGAGACTATTGTTTTAGAAAGCCCCACACTCACACATGCGCTATTGTTGGTCAGACACTGAGCAAGGAGCCTAGAAATCTGATTTCTCCACTAGGACTGGCCTCAAGCTGGGGAGTCATTCAGCCTCCTTGGGCCTCAGTCCCCCTATTTGTATAATAACACCAATATCCCCTAATCTCACTCAATGTTTGCAAACAAAGATTAGGTCTGTGAAAGTGATTTAAAGAAGTTAAAAAAAACAAACACGAGACTGTTATTACTCATGACAGTAACAATAATTTAAACTAATTTAACAAATAAGACAACTAGGATTTTATCCTGAGCATCAGTGGTCCCCTGCCTGGAGCAGGGACACGTTTTAGGTAATGGAGACAATGAATAAAACCCTGGCTTTGCAGCCAAAAGTCTCTGTCTTGCTCTGCCTAGTATGAGCTGGGTGAAAACATGAAAACTGAGCTCATTAATTCACTCAGTCACCCAACTGATCCTTAGTTTCCTAGTTCTGAGAAATAGGCAGAAGAATTCTTCCTTCCTTATAGGGCCATTGTGAGAGTCAGATGTGACCACCGAGGAACAGCACCCTGAGAACTTGACCCGGAATGTGTGGACAATACAGTTGAGCCTGGGGCCTGGTGCCCTTTGCTCTAGTTGTGGCTCCAGGGCTCACTTGCTGGGTCATCCCAGGGCAATGTCCCACTCCCTGAGCCTTAGGCTCCTTCTGGACATAGTAGGAAGTGCCCTGCACCCCTCCAGGGCTCCGCTTTCTACGCCTAGCTCCAGCCTTACTAAGCACCCACTGCCCTGGCAGGAGCTAGGCCCCAGCAGATCAGGATTTTTTTTTTTTTTTTTTTTTGAGACAGAGTTTTGCTCCTGCTGCCCAGGCTGGAGTGCAATGGCACGATCTCGGCTCACCGCAACCTCTGCCTCCCGCCTCCCAGGTTCAAGTGATTCTCCTGCCCCAGCCTCCCAATAGCTGGGATTACAGGCATGCGCCGCCATGCTCAGCTAATTTTTGTATTTTTAATAGAGATAGCATTTCACCATGTTGGCCAGGATGGTCTCGATCTCCTGACCTTGTGATCCGCCCGCCTCGGACTCCCAGAGCGCTGGGATTACAGGCATGAGCCACCGTGCCCGGCCTACGTCAGGCTTTTTTTGTGCACACTGGTCCTTCTGCTGGGATCTCTTGACACCACCTGCTCCTTTCCACTTGGCCAGCAACTTCCTATTCATCCTTCAGGGCTCCAAGGCACCGATCCTGCAAGATTCTATACCAGCCTCCCCCACCAGACAGTCAACTCCATGAGGGAAGGAACGCTGCATTCACCTCCCCATCCAAACTCACACGACTCCTGGTGGGATGCCTGACATGCGGGAGACAGGCTGATGACTAGACAAAGTTCATGACCACACCCAGCATAACCAGGGCTCAGACCTGTGTCACACATGGGATCCTCCCACCCCACCAAACGGCTGCCATTGTTGCTAGCTTGAACTGGCTAGTCTTTATCTTCCAATTGAGTTCCAATTTCTCTGCTAGACAAAAATGCTCAATGTTTTTCTTCCCTACAAATATTGTGGAGGTTTCCAGTAGATGGGCAACCCTTCTTATTGTAAGAGGGTGGAACGTTGGTCCACCCTGACCACTCCTTGTGCCACTGAAGCCCCCACAAAAGAAAAATGGGGTTGGGTGTGGTGGCTCATGCCTGTCCTTGGCACTTTGGGAGGCCAAGGTGGGAGGATGGCTTAAGGCTAGGAGTTCAAGCCCAGCCTGGGCAACATAGTGAGACCTCATCTACCAAAAGGAAAAAAAAGAAGTGGGAGTATCCCTTGAGCCCAGGAGTTCGAGGCTACAGTGGGCTATGAACGCCACTGCACTCAAGCCTGGGCAACAAAGCGAGACCCTGTTTCAAAACAAAAATGAAAAGACTTGGAGTTTTTGGACCATAGGAGAGAGGGGTCCTCAGCAGCTCACCACCCAGCCATCTGAGCACTTGCTCCCTATCCTCCAGGGTGGAGCCCAGGGGTGCCTCTCCCACCCCCAGCATGCACAGGCCCCAAAGCCCCTCACCTGTCTCTGCCCCCTTACACAGGTGGGCACACTCACTCTAGCATCCAGAACGGTCACCTCGCCTGTGGAGGGAAAAAAAAGATGATGTCAGCCATGCACTTACTGGGCTCCTGCTATGCGCCAGGCGCTGGGACACAGGATGAGGAGCCGGAAAGAGCCCAGCCACTACGAAGCTTCTACTCTATTGGGTGAGACAGACAATGTACAATGTTGGGCTGTGATTAGGCACTGAGAGACGACAATTAAGCAGAGACCTGAAAGAAGTCCAGATGAAAGCCTGGAATGGAAAAGCATTTGGAGTGGCAGAAAGAGCCAGTGCAAAGGTCCCCAGCTCTCAGCCAGGAATCATTAGATAACAGAGGAGACTGAACAGTCACACCTGGTACTTTACAACCCAGTTCTATAACATACATAGTCTTCTCTAGTGCTCAGCAGTTAACCACAACGATGTTAAATACTATTATCAGTGCCTATGTTTTCAGATGAGGAAACCGAGTGTGATGAACAGCATAGGCACGATCTTCCACACCATTCCATCGGTTCTTCTGACAACCTGGGAAGGGGAGCACCCACCAGCAGGAGGAGGCAGGCTCTCGGGCAGAGGATATTGCCCAAATCACATGGCCACTTCACAAAGCACACACTGGACAGGCCTAGATCTCCCCACTCCTCTGTACACGCCCAAGCTGCACTGTAAGCTCCACAATACAACATACATTTACGCTCCGCACAGCCCCAGAGCTCCCCGGAGGCTAGAAATCTGACACTACTGCATCTCTTTTCTTTTTTTTCTCACTTGTAAAACAGGGATAAGAACACTTAGTCCAAAGGGTTATTGGAGGACAAAATGAGATAATACATGTAGAGTGTCTGGCACAAACTCCAAAAATGAAGGCTTTTCATATCATCAGCCGCTGACACAGGCACAGTGCAAAGCCCTGGGGTTGTTATGGAGCGTGCTACTGCCTTGTCCATTCACACAGAAGTAGACTCTGGGTCCCAGGGCCCTTACGCAGGGGTCTCGGCTACAGGGGCACCTTTAGATACCCCCCGCCCTGCCCTCAGAGGCCTCCCCTCCCTCAACTCCTCCCAGCCGGCTCTCCAGCCCCAGGCCCAGCACCGCCTTCCCTTTCTCTTCTAATATCCCAGAAAGAGAAGCAACTGGATGCTTGGGGGCTGGGGTAACAGTGAAAGGGGAGAATGCTTCTTCATGTCTGTATGTGTGGTTACAACAGTGGGAAGGGGACTTCTGAAAACACTTGAAGGAAAAGGAAGACCAGCTTAATACTGCTATTTTTTAAGAGACAGGGTCTCACTCCACTCCCCAGGCTGGAGTGCTGGCACATTCGTAGTTCACTGCACCCCTGACCTCCTGGGCTCAAGTGATCTCCTGCCTCAGCCTCCCAAGTAGCTGGGACTATAGGTGATCCTCCCTCCTTAGCCTCCCAGAGCACTGGGATGACAGGTGAGTCACTGTGCCTGGCCTCTAATGCTTATTTTTAATACAACAATCTGAAATTCTTTTTTTTTTTGAGACAGAGTCCCACTCTGTCACCCAGGCTAGAGTGCAGCGGCGCAATCTCAGCTTACTGCAGCCTCCACCTCCTAGGTTCAAGGGATTCTCTTGCCTCAGCCTCCTGAGTAGCTGGGGTTATAGGCATGCAACACTACGCCTGGCTAATTTTTTTGCATTTTTAGTAGAGATGGGGTTTCGCCATGTTGGCCAAGCTGGTCTCGAACTCCTGACCTCAGGTGATCCACCCTCCTCGGCCTCCCAAATTGCTGGGATTACAGGCATGAGCCACCATGCCCGGCCTGAAGTTGTTATTTAACATCATAAAAATGTATCATGTTTTACTTTGTTTGCTCATAATGTTATGTTGATAGACATAGAAATATACAGGTCTGGAAAAAAAGGAAAAAAATTGAAGAATTATCCTCCTTCCCACACTCAAATGGGGTAAAACCCAGACAAGGCCTCAGGTCACCTCCAGCATCTGATCAGTGCTGCCCTCATCCACAACTCTGGTCTCTGGGCCATGATCCTTCCACTGCCTGGAGCAACCTGCCTGTCGGTCCCCAGCGTGTCCCTCAATCCCCTCACCATCTACTTCTCTAGTGGAAACTTCCATGGAAGAGGGGCTGGGGGGTGGCTGTGGTGTGCTGTAGAGGAGAAGAAGAAAGTTGGGAGGGTGAGGGAAAGGAATGGGATAAAGAGGGCAGCATCCGGGGTCCGGAAAAAGATAACACTAAGGATGGGGAAAGCCAGAGGTTTTGTGTGCTTCACAAGAAAGCAACAACCAAACAACAGGTGACAGTGGTTTAGTAGAGTATCTTTTCCTAAAATAATAGAAAAGCATCCAGGAGGAGCAAGGCCAGGTTGTGAGGCCTGGCTGTAGATTCTGTGTGCACGCAGTGGTTTTCTGTGTTGAGGAGCATGGAGACCCCATACACTGCACAAAGCCAGGCAAGGCCCTGATTCACAGCTGAGGCCCTGTGAATCCCAAGCAGGGAGGCCAGAGTCCTACTGCGAATGGGGTAGACCCTCCGATATATAAGCCAGCCAGTGGCCCCAGTTCTTCTTCTCAGCGTGCCCTGGCTGGAGCTCAGGACAGTCTCAGGAAGCGCTGGCTGGAGCAGGGCTGGGACTCGGCCCCAGTTTGGGAGAAATGCTTTCTGGCCTTACAGCGAGGTGGTCTGGGGTCAGCCCAGGATGAGGGGCCTCCTCTGCATCTTCAGGGCTGTCACAGCAGAGGGCAGGAGGCTGTCACGAGGAAGAGACCCACAGGAAAACTTGGTGGCAGAGAGGAGCATAGGCCATGAGAGTCAGCCCAGAGCCTGAGTTCAAGATTTATTTTTCTTTTCTTTTTTTTTTTTTTTTTAGAAAAGAACCTTTTTTTTTTTTGTTTTTTTTGTTTGGGCACAATCTTGGCTCACTGCAATCTCCACCTCCTGGGTTCAAGCGATTCCCCTGCCTTAGCCTCCCAAGTAGCTGGGATTACAGGTATGCACTACCATGCCTGGCTAATTTTTTTTGTATTTTAGTAGATACGGGGTTTCAACATGTTGGCCAGGATGGTCTCGATCTCCTAACCTCATGATCCACGCACCTTGGCCTCCCAAAGTGCTGGGATTACAGGTGTGAGCCACTGCGCCCTGCCTAAGTTCAAGATTTCTAAAGAAAACTTCCTGCATCCTTACTCTCCTCTGGGGAAGGTCAAGATCCAGAGAGAGACCACCACCAGCAGCTCCAACAGAAGCCAAATCCAGAGCGCGGCCCTTTGGAGTTTGGGCGTTCTGCCCACATCTCATGGGGAACGCCTGCTCAGGCCAGCTCCCCGGTGGTGGTCCCTGCTGCCCCCCAGGGGCTGAGCACCGCCTCCTCCCTCAGGACCCACAGCTCCTGCTCGCTCAGCCCGACCTGGGCAGGGAAACCCCAGGCCTGAGGTTTTCAGGATGGCTCTGGTTTCAAACATTCCTCTGGTGGCCCCAACACATCTGGGACGTTGGGTCTGGACACACGGTGCCCGCCAGGCCGGGGCTGGGAACTCTAACTTCAACTGGAGGCTTCTCCCGCCAGAACTGCTAACGGAGGCCCTGCCTCCCACAAAGGCCTGAGTCAGAGGGAGGTGACCTCAGTGTAGGGGGAGGGAGGGAAGGAGGAGGGAGAAGAGCAGAGTCCTCTCTGGCTTATCCTTCAGAAGAGGTGGGGAGGGGAGCAGTTTGCAGGCAGCCAGGGCCGAGGAAGGGGGGAACTTGCTCAGGGGTCTCTGGGTAACCTGGGTGACCACCATCTCTTCAGCCAAGTCAGTCATAAAGGGCCCCAGCTCTCCCTTCCCCCTTAAAGCCACGAGTAGACAGGGGCTTTCAGGGCCTCCAAAGAGATCTGTCTTGGCCTTTCAGTTAGCCAGACCAGAGGGGGTCTGCAGCTTGCACACCCTCTCCAGCAGGGCACAGGCAAGAGCCCTCCCTGAACAGAGATTGGGCCTGGAGGAAGGGGCCAGAGAGGCAGGCGGCAGTAAGCCTGTCCTTGTTTCCTCACTTCGGCCCTTAGCCAAGGCCTTCTGGCCCCTGGTGAGCCCCTCACTCACCAGCTGTTCCCCCCAGAGTCCTCTAGGGAGAGAAGCCAGGGAGCAGGAGTGGGGGAGGGTGGGCAGCTGTAGGAAGGCAGAGATGGAGAGCTCACTTAATCACAGAATCACCCGGAACGCCAACCGCTTCCCTCCGCACCCTCCCCAGCTGCTTTCTGGAATCCCTCTTACCCTCCCAGCCCTTTTACCAGTCACACCCAAGAATCCACTTGTAAACAGCAACTTCTGTCCCCACAGCAAACACCCTTTCCAGCCAAGATCAGCCCTGGGCTGCTGAGGGGTGTGGGGAGGGACAGGAGGATGGAGGCCTGGCTCCCCGGGCACTTCTAGCCTGAAAGGGGCCACTTCACCCCTGGCCCAAAGCATCTTTCAGCCCTGAGAATTCCAACTGGTCTCCTCCCTGCTCAGGGTAAGAGGGCAGACAAAAATTTCCTTCCCTCCTCCTGACAACTGGCACCGGAGACACAATAGCCCTTCTGAGAGTCATCTGTCCTGGAAGGGGCCCCCTGCATCCCCCCAACTTTCTCTTCACAGGCACTCTAAGCACCTCAACCACCATGGCATGGGTTCTCCCGAACTGGCTGCAGAATAGGTCCTCGGCCCTTCCGGGAAGGGAAGGAGAAGGGCAGTCGTGTTATGAGCCCTAAAGGCTTCCAGATTTCAACAGCCCTCATCTCCCCTCCCTCAGAGCCCTCCTGCTCCCTGTCCACAGCATAACCCAGTAACAAAAATAGCAGCTGCTGGGGGTGGGGAGAGGGAAGGGGTGCCGACACAATGGGTTTATTTATAGGACCACACACCAGGGACTCTGCAGCCAAGCAGCCTAGGCCCCCCCAAAAAGTCCAGCCCGGCCAGTCCTAGCCCAGCCAAGGGTACTGGAAAAAGCCTCAGACCGGAAGGCAGAAGAGTCTAGCATGGAATCCAGTTCTAACTTTGCAATGAACTTACATGCTGTGTGACTAGGCAGATCATTCCATCTCCCGGAGACGAGTTTCTTCACACCAGGTGAGTGCTGTTCTGCAATGGCAGTTCCCACAGTGGGGCCCAGGCACCCTGAGGCCCTCTCCAGGGGACTGTAAGGTCAGAGCTGCTTTCCTAATACTACTAAGACATTATCTGCCTTTATTACTCTCATTCTCTCTTGAGTGTACAGTGGTGTTTTCTAGATACCAAGCCATGTGATACCACAAAAGATTGAATACAGAGGCAGACAGGAGAAGTCAGCTTCCTTCTATGAAGTCAGACATGAGATTTGCAAAAATAGAGAACAATGACATTCCTGTTATTTGTGTTTTGGAACATATATAATTATTTTTAAATAAAATATTAACGTGATGGTTTATTGTTTTTTTAAAAAAATTAATTAAATAACTGTAAGTATAACATATATAAACAAAAGTTCTTTGGGGTCCTCAGACCAAAAAAGTTTGAGAATCGTTTTTCTTTTCTTTTTCTTGAGACGGAATCTCACCCTGTTGCCCAGGCTAGAATGCAGTGGTGTAATGGATCTTGGCTCACCTGCCTCAGCCTGCTGAGTGGCTGGGATGACAGGTACGTGCCACAATGTCTGGCTAATTTTTGTATTTTTAGTAGAGACTGGGTTTCAACATGTTGGCTAGGCTGGTCTTGAACTCTGGACCTTGTGATCCTTCTGCCTCAGCCTCCCAAAGTGCTGGGATTACAGGCGTGAGCCACCATGCCCAGCTGAGAATTGTTTTTCTAGAACAGTGCTGTCCAATAGAACTTTCTGTGATAATGAACATGTTTAGTCTGTACTATCCAACATGGAAGCTATCCAGTAGCTACACAAGGCTGCTGAGCACTTGAAATGGGGTTAGTCCAACTGAGAAACTGAATTTTATGTTTAACTTCAGACAACCACATGCAAGCTCAAAAAGGTCCCTGGGATCCCCTGATTTGTGCATTGTAGGTCAATGCTTCCTTCCACGAGGTGGGACAGGACCTGATGCTCACGCCTGTCCCCAGGCTTGCACTGACGCTCTCTCTCTCTTTCTCACCAGAGAAGGCCAGCTCAGCCCCACCGTCAGCCCAGCCTGGCTTGAATAAGAGAGCTGCTTTCTCATTCTCTGCCATGACTAGCACATACCTTTCTGCTCTCCTCAAACTTCTGGCCTACCATCCTCCTGCTTCCCCAGAGGATGAAAGCCAGCAAAGGGAAACCCCCTCACACCTCCTGCCGCCACCCTCCCAGCCCCCTCGGAACCCTCCCCACCTCCTCATCCACCATCACAGTAGATGAGTTGCCCACTCCCAGCCAAAGTGGGTCCCTCTTGCCCCAGACTTTCCCCATTTATGTCTTCAGTATCTACCTCCTGAAGAGAGCTTTCCTATCTGACCTTGAAAACTAAAAATCTTTAAGTCTTTTTTTTTTTTTTTTTTTTGAGACAGAGTCTTGCTCTGTTGCCAGGTGCCAGGCTGGAGTGCAGTGGCGCGATCTCAGCTCACTGCAACCTCCGCCTCCCAGGTTCAAGCAATTCTCCGGC
>NW_016107496.1:1656293-1657565 GCF_001604975.1 Cebus imitator
AGTTTCACTCGTTTTGCAGGCTGGAGTGCAGTGGTACAATCTCAGCTCACTGTAACCTCTGCCTCCCAGGTTCAAGTGATTCTCTTGCCTCAGTCTCCTGAGTAGCTGGGACTACAGGTGCCTGCCACCACACCTGGCTGATTTTTGTATTTTTAGTAGAGATGGGGCTTCACCATGTTGGCCAGGCTGGTCTCGAACTCCTGACCTCAGGTGACCCTCCGACCTTGGCCTCCCAAAGTGCTAGGATTACAGGTATGAGACATGTGCCTGGCCTCCATTCTTTTTTTTTTTTTTTTAAATATGCGGTTTCACCATAGTGGTCAGGCTGGTCTCGAACTCCTGACCTCAGGTGATCCGCCTGCCTCAGCCTCCCAAAGAGCTGGGATTACAGGCATGAGCCACCGTGCTGGGCTCTCCATTCTTTTTTATGGCTGAACAATGCTGCACTGTATGGGCCGGCCAGTTTGTTTATCCATCCATTCTACTGATGAACATTTGGCTTATTTTCACTTTTTAGCAATTATGAATATTGCTATGAGCATTTATGTAGTTATCCCTTGGCATCCCCAGGGGATTGGACCTAGGTCCCTTGCAAAAACCAAAATCTGTGGATACTCAAGTCCCTTATATAAAATGGTATAGTATTTGCATATAACCTAAACACTTCCTCTGGTATACTTTATAAATCATCCCTAGGATTCTTATAATACCTAATGCAGTGTAAATGCATTATAAATAGTTGTTAGACTATATTATTTTAAGCTTTGTATGATTTTTCCTTTATTTTTATTTTTTATTTTTTTTCCCCCTGGAATATTTCTGGCCCACAGTTGGTTGGACCCTGCAAATGTGGATCACCAACTACACAAGTTTTTGTACAGATGTATGCTTTCCTTTCTTTTGGGTATATACTTAGGAGTAGAACTGCTGGGTTATAGAATAACTGCAGGTTTAATCATCTGAGGAACTGTCAGATTGTTGTCCAGAGCAGATGTACCATTTTATAATCCCAACAGCAGTGTATGAGGTTGCAATTTCTCCATATTGTCGCCATTTATTATTTGATCTGCTGATTCCAGCCACCCTCCCTAAATGTGGTTTGGGTTTGTGTCTCCCTGATGACTAATGATGTTACTTGCATGTGTTTATTGGCCATTTGTATCTCTTCCTTGGATAAATGTTTTTCAAATTTTTGCCTATTTTTAAATTAGGGATAGTGTCTTTTTATTATCTAATTGTGAGAATTCTTTAATTTTTTTTTTTTTTTTTTTT
>NW_016107496.1:1659621-1677719 GCF_001604975.1 Cebus imitator
TTTTTTAAGACAAGTCTTGCTCTGTCTCCCAGGCTGGAATATAGTGGCGTGATCTCGGTTCAAGCAATTCTCATGCCTCAGCCTCCCGAGTAGCTGGGACTACAGGTGTGCACCACTATGCCTGGCTAATTTTTGTGTTTTTAGTAGAGATGAGGGTTTCACTATATTGGCCAGGCTGGTCTCCTGATCCACTCCTTTTTTTTAAAGCACTCTCTTGCCATAAGACATTCCTGGCTTATCTTATACTTTCCTTGTCACAACCACTTTTCCAAGGAGCTCCACCATATAGCAACCTTCTAAAACTAATCTGATTGTGTTCTTCCCACTTCAAATCTTCTTTCCTACTGCTTTTGGGATACACCAAAGCCCTCAACACAACCCTCGAAACCCCGCCTTTGTCTGGCTCCAGAGCAATTCTTTGGACAAGCTTTCCTGGACTCAAGCAGCCCTCATGGTTCTATCTTTTCAAGTGCCTCCTGCAGGATTGCTATTTCCAAATGCAATGCATCCTGTTCTGGCACATTCCCTGTGAAGAGGCAGAGACTCCCTATACTGTGAGAAGGGGAGCTCCCGGAGGAGAGGCCCTGCTTGTGTTTCTGCATTTCTCCCCCACACACCCTCTGCCAGTGTACCACTTCTGCCAACCACAGCAGGCCCTGAACCATCCTGCCCCCTATAGAACTGGTGACCTCCTTTCATTCTAGCCAGAGAAAAGGTCAGAAGGGACAGCTAAGAACATACATGGGCTCATCAGGTTCTCCTAAAGACCCCTAGCTATCCTCCACCAGGTGGCTCTTAGGGCCATAGGACAAACTATACTGAGGAGTGAAGAAGGGACATTTGCAGATTTGTCCCTCACCCTTTCAAAGTTCTCAACCCACTCTAGGCCTCAGTGACTCACTCTGGCAAATAGTACCAACCTATTCATTCTACAGGTATTTCTGGACCGATAAACTCACTAGGAGACACACTGCTTGGGTTTATAGCTGGGGGTAATTCAGAGAAGGGTCAGCTCTTGGGCTTCTTGTAGCTTTCAGTCTAGTAGGAGACATAAGACATGCAAGAAAAAAAAATCAGTAGCTTTTCTATATGTTAACAATGAACTACCTAAAAAAGCTACAAAATAATAAAGTATTCAGGAATAAGTTTTACCAAGGAAGTGAAGGATATCTCCACTGAAAACTACAAAACACTGATAAAAGAAATTGACATGAATAACTGGAAGGATGTCCCCTGTTCGGGGATTGGAAGAATATTGTTAAAATGTCCATAAATACCTAAAGCTATCTACAGATTCAATGCAATCCCTATCAAAATACCAATTATATTTTTCATAGAAATAGGAAAAAAATACTAAAATTCATATGGAACCATAAAAGATCCCAAATATCCAAAGCAATATGTCTGACAAAAGAATTACTTTGATAGAGTAAACAATAGAGGTAAAAAATCCTCTCATTTCTAGAACTATAGGTATTGAACCTACCCCTGGGAATCCAAAATTCTCTGTGCTACCTATCACACCACATCCTAGAGTAAGGCCAGCTAAATAAGCTGAGCAAAAGTTTTTTCTTGAGCAAAAGAACAAACTTGAAGGCATCACACTACCTGATTTGAAGAACCTACTACAAAGCTATAGTAATCAAAATAGCATGGTACTGGCATAAAAACAGACACTAGGTGAATGGTACTGAATAATAGAGAGCCCAGAAATAATTCCCCATGTTTACAGTTAATTGATCTCTGACAAACATGTCAAGAACACACAACAGGGAAAGGACAGTTTCCTTAGTAATTAGTATTGAGAAAACCGGATATTCACATGCAGAAGAGTGAAATCAGATTAGAACCTCATCTCACACCATATACAAAAATCAACTCAAAATGGATTAAAAACTTAAACTTGGCTGGGCGCAGTGGCTCAGGCCTGTAATCCCAGCACTCTGGGAGGCTGGGGCAGGTGGATTGCTTGAGGTCAGGAGTTTGAGACCAGCCTAGGTAACATGGTGAAACCCTGTCTCTACTAAAAATAGAAAAATTAGCTGGGCTTGGTGGCTCACACCTGTAATTCCAGCTACTTAGGAGGCTTAGGCACAGGAGTCTCTTGAACCCAGAAGGCAATGGAAGTTGTAGTAAGCCGACATCACAACACTGCACTCTGGCCTGGGTGACAGAGTGAGACTTCATCTCAAAAAACAAAACAAAACAAAAACCTTAAACCTGACTAGAAACTGTAAAACTACTAGAAGAAAATAAAATACAGGGAAAAACTCCATGATGTTGGTTTGGGCAATGACTTTTTGGATATGACCCCAAAAGCACAGGCAACAAAGGAGATTACATCAAACTAAAAAGCTTCTGCAGAGCAAACAGCAGAGAAAAGAGACAGTCTGCAGAATAGGAGAAAATATTTGTAAACCATACATCTCATTCACTCAGGCTGGAGCGCAGGCTGGTTACAGTGGTGCAATCATGACTCACTGCAACCTCAAACTCCTGGGCTCAGCTGATCCTCCCACCTCAGCCTCCTGAATAGCTGGGACTCTAGGCATACATCACTATGCCTGACTCATTTTTTGGATTTTTTTTTTTTTTTTTGCAAAGACAGGGTTTGACCATACTGGTCTCAAACTCCTGGGCTCAAGCAATCTGCCTGCCTTGGCTTCCCAAAGTGCAGGGATTATAGGCGTGAGCCATTGTGCAGAGCCTGACATTTCTTAAAAGACATGCAAATGGCCAGTAGGTATATGATCATCAGGGAAATACAAATTTAAATCACAATGAGATGTTACTTCACACATTTAGAATATTATAAAAGAGACAAAATAATAAGTGTTGGCAAGGATGTGGAGAAAAGGGAACCCTTGTACATCATTGGTGGGAATATAAATCAGTATAGCCCCTATAGTAAATAGAATGGAAATTTCTCAAAAAACTTAAAATAGGCCAGACCCAGTAGCTCACACCTGTAATCCTAACACTTTGGGAGGCCAAGGCAGGAGGGATCACTTGAGGTCAGGAGTTCAAGACCAGCCTGGACAACATAGCAAGACCCTGTATCTACAAAAAAATAAAAATAAAATCCCTTAAATAGAGCTACCACATGATCCAGCAACCCAATACTGGGTATATATCCAAAAGAAATGAAATCAGGATGTTGAAGAGAGATCTGCAGTCTCATGTTTATTCATTGTAGTCAAGATATGGAACCAACCTAAGTATCTGTCAGTAGATGAATGGATAAAGAAAATGCTATATATACATAATAGAACACTATTCAGCCCTAAAAAAAAAAGGACATCTTGTTATTTGTAACAACATGGATGAATCTGGAGAACATTATGTTATGTGAAATAAGCCAGGCACAGAAAAATACCACATGATGTCACTTATGTAAGGAATCTAAAAAGTTGAATTCATAGAAGCAGAGGATTGCTTGAGCCCAGGAGTTCAAGACCAGCTTGGACAGCATAACAAGACTCTGTCTCAAGATAAAAAACAAACAAACAAACAAAAAACCCAACAGATATATGGAGAGATAGCTATACTATAAAGGAAGTTCCATAAGAGAAATCTTTTGAAGAACTTTAAAAATCAGGAGAAAAATATTAAGGTGAAGCTGAAATCGTTTTTCAGAATTGGAGACATCAAGTGAACAGAAGGTGAAGACCAGGTGGGGTTTACACACAATGAAAAGGGAACGGGGTTATTCCAGACAGAAGGAAGGGCAGAAACAGAAGTGAGGAGGCAGAAACCTCTGGGTGTATACGGAACCAGAATGATTCAGTGCAGCTGGATCTGAGGACATTTGAAGGTGATTGTTTCCTGCTCCCCTGGCCCATAGCAATAACTAGCTCCTCTCCTATCCCCTGGCTGAATTAGGGAGTCAGCATCTTTTCAATATCCTGGGCGTAGCCAGAGACACATGCTGGGCCCCACAGAAGGAACCAAGGCGTAGAGGTTCCTAGAGGTGATGGTGGAGGTGATGGCACAGCTGACCACTGAAACATCAGCTATTAATATTTTCTTCCAGGTCTGAGACAATAGGGCCTACGAGGCTGCACCTGCAGGCTGGAGAGCTGGGCAGATACTCTTCCAGCTCCTAGTGCCCATCCTCCAGACTTTATCTCCTGGCTTCTTTCTACAAAAATAGGCTCTGGCCAGCCAGTATGCCTCCTGCACCCAAGCAGATCCAGTGCTCACCCAGTGGGCACCATCTAGCCAGAGCCCAGCGGTGCCACCCCAAGCTGCTAGCTCTGCTCTGAGAGGAGAAAACAGCTCTGGTTCACCCACAAGCTCCCACTGGGTTCTACTCTTGTTTGTGACCACAAACAGGAGTCAGGCTTTTGGGATTCCGCTTCTGAGATTCATACGGACAAACTATATGACCCTACGTGAAGCTGGCTCCCTACTGGGCCTCAGTTTCCTTCCTGTAAAATGGGGGTGAGCCCTCTGACTCCTCTCCCCTGCAGGGCGCAGGAGAGAAGAATATCCCGTCTATAAAAGGACTGCAGCTGAGAAGCCAGGTCCCTTGTGCGGGGTAGGGGTGGGCTCAGCAGGGCCTTCAGGGATAAGCTGCTGGCTTTGATGCTGCCTTGCTCCTTCAAGGCCTGCAAGCTTCCCAGGAAAGCAGTGGGGGAGGAGAGAGGAAGGGACAGCAAAGCCAAGTTTTAGCCTT
Organism: Cebus imitator; assembly: GCF_001604975.1. Lineage (NCBI taxonomy): Eukaryota > Metazoa > Chordata > Mammalia > Primates > Cebidae > Cebus > Cebus imitator. The sequence goes on from NW_016107496.1 coordinate 1,664,300, forward strand.
CTTCTAGCCTGGGGGATAGGAAGTGAGGTGCTGTCTACAGAGGAAGTGAGAAGCAACCCCCCCCACCTCGTTTCCCCCTGCCTCCCCTCCTCGCCGACTTCCCCTAAGCCTGGAATGGAAAGAAAGGTTCCAGCTTCAGGAGCCTGCGGGCTCAGAGGTGGGGAAATAGAAGGCGATGCGGGTGTGGGAAGAGGAATGATCAGCACCATCTGGCAGAGAAGGGGGTCTCCTGTCTTGGACACAACAAAACTCAAGGGGCCCAGGACATCCTACAGACTGGGGGAGTGGGGAGAAGAGAAGCCACTCAAGCCAAGTGGAGAAAGCCAGCATTCCAGGCCACGTGGTACCCACATCTGCAGTCCTGGCCTGACTCCTGCTCCCAGCATGTGTGCCCTGTCATGTGCCTTGGCACGGGCCAACCCCAACACTAGGTGGGGCAGGTCCTTGGAGCACTTGCTCTTAGAGCATGTGTCCTTTCTTTGCAGCCCTTATCACAGCTATAATTCTGTAACTGTTTAATCACTTGATGAACATGGACTTTTCTGATCACTGTATCCCTAGAGATTAGCACAACACCTGGCACACAGTAAATTCTAAATAATCTGCTGGCTGAATGAATAGGCTGCTCATAGCTTGAGAATTCCTCAGAGGCCGGTTTGGCCTGAATCCTGGCATCTGAAGTTTGGTACACAAAGGTGAATGAACACTGCTCATGACTTGGGGCCAACTGGGGAACTCTGGGGTGACTGGTAAAGGCCAGTGCTATGGTCTGAATGTTTGCATCCCCCCAAATCCACATGTTGAAATCCTAACATCAAAAGTAATGATATTGCGCGGATGGGGGCGGTTGGTGCTTTGGGAGGGAAATAGGTCATAGGGGTGGAGTCCTCATGAATGGGATTAGTGGTCATATAAAAAGGGGCCTGGTGAGATTCCATGTAAGGGCACAGAGAGAAGCCTCTGTCCAGGAACCAGAGAGCTAGCCCTCACCAGACACCAAATTTGCCCTTGCCTTTACCTTGGACTTCCCAGCCTCTAGAGCTGTGAGAAATAAATTTCTGTTGTTTCTAAGCTGCCTAGTTTATGGTATGTTGTAATAGCAGCTCAAACAGACGAAGACAGCCAGAAACAGCAGACCTGACATAGGGGAGGAGAAATCCAGGCACACCCAGGTACTGCCGATAGGTAAGGCAACAAATACAGTAGACACTCTACACTGTATTTTGGGTAAGAATAAAACAAGAATATACATTTGTTTGTGTTTGGTATTGTGTAAGGAAACTCGAGGGATATATAGGAAACTAATAAATGATTATGAGGGAAAAAGGGATGTAGGTGGGAGTGAGTTTTTTTTTTTTTTTTTTTTTTTTTTTTTGGGTAAGGTTTTTTTTTTTTTTTTTTTTTTTTGAGACAAGGTCTCACTGTTGCCCAGGCTGGAGTGCAGTGGCTCCATCTTGGCTCACTGCAACCTCTGCCTCCTGGGTTCAAGTGATCCTCCCACCTCTGCCTCCCCAGTAGCTGGGACTACAGGTGCATGCCACCACGCCCAGCTAATTTTTTTATTTTTTGGTAGAGACAGGGTTTCACCATGTTGGTCAGGCTGGTCTCAAACTCCTGACCTCAAGTGATCCACCCACCTTGGCCTCCCAAAGTTTTGGGTGTGAGCCACTGTGCCCAGCTGAGATTTCCTAATGTATGCCTTTTTATATCACTTTGATTTTCAAACTATATTTATAAAACCTGGTGAACATATAAAACAAAACTTCAAAAAATATTAGAAGAAATCAAACTACTCAACAAGTTGATTTCTAAAGTTCCTCCCAGCTGTGTCATCCACCCTCTTCCAGGCCCCTAGGACAAGGGAGCAGGTGAAGTGGCTGGTCAAATGAACGGGGGGCTCTGACCCAGGGCTGCTGATGCCTTCATGTCCTTTCTTCCCCAGAAATCTTGCTTTGGGTTAGCAGAGAAGCCCCCCTACCCCCAGGCAGCGGGGTGGGCATGGTAACATCACTATTCAGAAGTTGGTCAGGGGCATTTCCACCTGGGAAAGAGCTGGATTTATTCTAGGTCCCTGGGAAAGGGGACAAAGTCTGGGCAGGGGCAGGGGCAGAGGTCAGAGATTGGGCAGGGGGAGGTTTGGGGCAAGTGGGGTAAATGACTCCTGGAAGTGCCTGGTGCTGCTGTGGGCAGGTTCTGGGGGTGTCTCAATAGATCCTTGTACAGAAGGGCTGCATACAGCCCCCACATCAAGCCAGCTGGGAGTGAGGTGAATCAGTCCCTGGGAACTGCAGTTGCTGAGAACCCCAGGGCCACACCCAGGAGTTCCAGGGCCCCCCACAGCCCCACCTAGGAAAACTCTGTCCATTCGCCTACCCAGAGTGTCTAGGGGCAGGGGCAATTTCAGGCTGAACTAAATGAGAGTGAGGAGACGTGCAGATCACAGGTCCTAAGCAGCATGTGCCACTCAGCCCTGCAGGCAACAGCAGGGGCAGCAGAATGGGAGCTTCTCTCCTTTAAGACATCTATACATTTAAAAAAAAAAAAAGCATAGTGAATACTGGAGAATTCCCAGAGTTCAAGGACCAGAATTAAGGTTCAGGGTGCTGTGCCTGACTGGGCTCTTCTCAGCAGCTGCTGGGTTTTAGAAATCAGTAATAACAGCAACAATAATTCACCTTAATAACAGCCTGGCCTCCTCTTTCATCTGCGTAACTCCCAGAGCTGGGAAAATGGTAATTATTGAGCAGGTGCCACGCCCCAATGATGATGCATGATCAATCCAGGAACACTGGCTAGGAAATTGAGGCCCAAGGAGAAAGATTTCCCCTCACACAAAGCTATAGACATAGGCGCCGAGGGCTGCTGGGTGGTGCAGGGTGTGCATGCCAGTTCTAAACCTGCTGTGTTTTGGGAAAGTGCTGAAGACAGGGGCACTCATTCCAGAGTCCCGCGGACTTGGGTTTGGGCAGAAGGTGAGGAAAGACCCAGATACGTGTCCCGAGCCCCCTCGTAGGCTGTGGCAGGCCTGGTGGGTAGCCCTGGCTGGGAGTCAAGGCCTCTGTTCTTGAGCCCATGCCCCACCCTCCCAGAGTATCACAAAGCAGGCAGACAGCTGCCTCGGGGATCTCCACCGCCTCTACAGTATGCTCAGGAGCCACAGGGTAAGTAAGTGCTCAGCCCTGGGAACAGCCCCATGCCATAGGCACAGTCCATGAAGTGGGAGTGGGGGACATCTTATAGCCACGTAGGCAGATCAGATCAAGAAGAGTCAAGAAATGGGGGAGACTGCTTCTTGGGGACCCCAGCCCATCTCTGTAGCCCACTTCCATTCTTGGTACTGATCCTAAATAAAGAGATCCTTCCTATAGCAAGGCCTGTCTGGCCAGTGCCGTAGAAACCCGCAGGGGAGGTCCAGTTGGCATATACCCTCCAAGAGGGCAGAGGAGGGTGGAAAGCATCCTAAGAGACCAAAGACCTTTTCCTACTGTGTCCATGGAGGAAAGCAGTAGAGACTCAAACTAGGAGGGAAGGGTAAAGATGGAGGCATTGCATATGCAGGTCCATCCACAGCCTGCTGTGTGCCTGGTACTGTGACAGACGCCGGGACAGACAAAATCTAAGCTCCCGAGAAACCGCAAGGGCCAAGACAGACAGCAACCAATGACCTTGTCCTCCAACCCTCCAGGACAGTGTGTGGGGGAAAATATTTCAGGTCTTGTTCTCAGGGATTTGAAGTTGTTTTTCCTCAGCATGTTACAAAGCTGACCAGAGTCCCCTGGGGGTTCCTGCAATAACATTGTGACTCTCCGAAGGCCCAGCTTTCTGCTATCTCAGGTTCAAGAACTGGCCCTCTCTGCTTTAAATCCAGCCATGCTACCTTGTGCCTAAAACATTAAGGCAGAATGGGACCACGTAAAACTACAACGCAGAATCAGGAGTCCTGCCTCTGACACTCACCACAGCATGAATCACTTCCCCCTCTGGACTTCAGTTTGCCCATTTTTAACACGAGGGCATTGGACTAGACTGTCTCTAGGATTCCTTCCAGCCTGTGCTGTGTTGTTTTGATGTAGTGGCAGATCCCAGATTGATTTACATAAATTTGCATGTTCAATCAGAAATCCCAAACTCCAAGTATAGAAAATCCAATCGGTCCATTAATGCAGCCAGACTGGGGCTGGGGGAACCTGCCAGGTTGAGGTGAGGGGTGTTAAAGGAGACAGCAGGAGCGGTGGTGAATTGGGGGAGGGGCTGAGGGAAGCAGGAGCTAGAAAGGGCACTTGTTTTGAGAGATGCAGCTTTGGTGACCTGGGCATGATGAATGGCACCAGGAACCCCACTTCAGTTGTCAGGCAAGGGCCCTTTTTCCTCCTGCTTCTAACGAGGCCTCTGGCTGGCCAGCCTCAGAGCCACACCCCAAGAAGGAACAGCAGCTTCTGCCTAGTAACAGCTGCATCTTTCAGTCTGACAGGGACTCCAGCATTAGCCACTTTCTGGGAAACTGACCTCCCTGGGAGCTTCCATTATCCATTCCAAAGGCTCACAGCAGTAAGGAAGGCTTCCTTGGGGTTTAACCTAAACACCTCCTGCTGCAGCTTTGCCCTTATAGGCAGCAGGGTCCAGGGCAGAGGGCTCCCCAGGCCCAGGAGAGCAGGGGGAAAAGCAACGCAGGGAGAATATGTCCCCTACATGACCAAATCCAGGGCTTCTTTAATCACTGCCTCTCCTTCAACACTCCCCTTCACCTGGGAGACCAAGGATGAAAACAAACAAGAAGAACTTCAAGACCTTTGGCTCTTGGGCTGGAAAGCAAGTCCCAACCTGGAGAGCCCAACTCCTGACAAAATCCTACCCCCAGGAGGGAAGGGGCTGGAAAAGGTGGGGTGGGGGTGGCTTCTCACTGCAGCTGCTGGGCTGGTATAGCAGGGCCTGGGAGGCTGGCTGGGCTGGATGAGCATGGTGGAGAAGATTCCTTAGCCCCTTGCCTGGGACCTGGGGGTGTGAGTACAGCAGTGAGGTAGGCAGGGCTGGGGGTGGGTGGGCAAAAGCAGTGGGGCCCTCCTTGCCCTCCTCCTATAAGAGAGCGGGTGGGTGAGTGTGCTGTGCTCCCTGGCCCAGATCCTAAAACAAGTCCCAACAGCTGAGATGTAAACTGTCTCCTGGGAATCTGCTTACCCTGCTGGCCCTTGGCTGCCTCCTCCTCTCTCAGCCCTTCTTCAAAGGGCTGGGATGTCTCACCACAGGCCATGATGGGTGGGCCAAACCCAAGCCAGGAGGAGCAGGAGTTCATATCCCAAGGCACCAGGGGTGTGTGGAACAAAGACTGTCAGGCATAGAATAAGGGAATCTGTACTCTCTATCCAGGGTTCTCATCCTAGGTAATTGTGAATTTAAAGCACATCCAACACTTCAGCTCTATCTAAATGGAACCATTCTGCCAGAGAGATCTGATCTTTCTCCCCTATGGACTCACCCATGAGTGGAACCATTCAATGTCAAAAGATGGAAGGGAATATTAGAGCTTTCTAATCAAACTGCTGAGTTTTAAAGATGGGGAAACTGAGCCCCGAGAGCAAACTGTCTTGACCAAGGTCACTCAGCAAGGCAAGAAGAGTAGGGACCAGAGCTTCTGACTCTGCCTTTATTAATAGCAGCTTTGTCCCCATACACTTAGGTTTTCACCGGCCTATCATGAAGATCCTTTTTCCCTTCCATCCACAGCACCTGCCTCTCCAGGTCCTCACTCTCTTCCTGAGGGCTAGAGCCAGAGAAAGATGCTAGAGGGCCGAAGCCACCTCATGCACAGACCACAGAATTTGAAAACAAGCTTGAATATATGGGAATGTCTCCTCAGACAGGAATACACATGGTTTCTTTGGGATAGGAAATCCATTAACCCCAGGTTGTTTTTAGGAAGATGGGGGACCAATTTGAGAAGTGAATTTTCCTGTCACACAAGGAGTCTCAGAGAGCCAGGTGGTGTCATGTCTGCAAGGGAGGGTCTGCAACAACGCAAATGGGCTAGGTTCATTTTCCCCAAAAGTACTGACCATAAAACGGTTAGGCATTGACATCTCTACCGCTCTCCAGGACCACTCCTGCCCGGGACCTATTCCTCCGGCTGACCATTGTGCTTAAGCAGGAGGACCCATGAAGGAGGAGAAGTGGGAGGGAGGGATTGCCTCTACAGCCAGAGAACTCCTTAGCCCAAGACCCATAGCTCCTCAGCAAGGCACGCCTTTAAGAAGTGGCAGCTGGATAGACTAAGCGGGCTCGGCTGATCCAGCCTGGGGATGCCTGGAAAACTAGGCCTATGGGAGGTGAAGACCCTCTGTGCCCTTGGGGCCGTGCCAGAACTGAAGACAACTAGGGGCCTTGGGCCCAGGACAAGGAGAGGGGAGCTAGGGTCCGGGCAGCCGCTTTCTTAGTCGGGCTAAGCCAGGGGAGCGTCGGGCACAGATGAATTCTCCGCATTCTTCTGGCACCGCAGCCAGCACCCGGAGGGCCTTTTCTGCAGGCGCTGCCCTGTCCCTACTCCCTGCCCAACCAACCCTTCTCCCTCCCTTAGCTTTTCTTTAGCATGCAACCCGCCTGGTCATTCCTTCTTTTCGCAGCCCCTCAAAGCCTCAGAAGGGCCGTTCTCTCGGAGACCGGGTCTTTCCGCCTCTCCCCGCCTTCCCCACGCCCTACCGCCCCAGGCCACGGGGACTGGAAGGAGTGCGAAAGGGAGCCCCAGGCTCGTCTCCGCGCCTGCGCTTTGGGGAGAGAGCCCCTCCCCCCGCAATAACCCGGCACCGCTAAGCGGCACCCGGACGGTGGGATGCGGGTGGGGTCGGGTGAGCAGTTGGGGCAAGGTCAGTGCTTTCAAAGAGGGAGGGAGCCCGGCCCCCGGAACATCCCCCACTCCCGAAAGTTTCTCTTCCGGGGCCACGGAGTGTGCGCAAGGATGGCGCGGGGGGCGGGAGGGGGTGGGGTGGGGGTGCACAGAGTCGCTGCCGGACCCCCGGGGAGGGTGCGACGGGAGGGAGGGAGGGAGGGACGGGGCAGCAGGGTCTGGGCAGGAAGCTGCGACGCCCTCTCCGACCCTGTACTGCCACGAGAGACTTACCCTCCACACCCCACTCCCCCTGGCCCGGAGCTACGGATCCCCCCCGCACTCGCCGCCCTTTCAATCCCAAGTAGACCCAGAACTCACCGAAATCAGGTGTTGAGCTGGGCCAGGGCAGGCCGGATCCGCCAGGTCCATGGCCATGAACTGGGGTCGGGGGGCAGAGAAAGGGGGGTGCCGGAGCCGCCTCCTGATGTCAAGGCTTTAAAGGGGCCGGGGAGCCCCGCCCCTCGCACTGACCCCGCCTCCCTCCTCCCGAGCAGCCAATCCACGTTCACCCTTGATGCGCGCCCCTCCCAGCCCCCTCCAGATGTTCCCAGGGCGCGAGCTAAGTCTGCCTGGCCGGCGCGCGCCGCTTCCGCTCCGGTGGGAAGGACCTCCCTTCCCCCCTATAGAAACACTTTCTCCAGGCCGGGCCGGGCCGGGCCTGGTAAACCTCAGCAGTGCCTGGGTAGAGGACGCCGGGCTGGGCCGCGCGGGGGTGGAATGAGGGCGTCTAGAACAGAGAAAACTAAGTAGGTGCGTGCGGGCCCACGGGCATGCGCGTTTGCTTTTGTGGGGCTGGGCGTGCACGTGTATGTGTGGTTGTGAGCGTCGGTGTTTGTAATTTGCCTTTCTGCATACGTGTTGGGTGTAAATCCATGGGGAAAGGCTTGAGTGCCTTTTTGGCCTTAAATGCTCCCGTCTCTCTCCCTCCTCCAGGATGGGGTCGTCCCCCGGTAATCTGGAGAACAGTGGTAGGAACAGGGTCCACTCATCAGAGAGCAGTGCTGGCCGTTTCCTCACTGGTTTAGGAGGAGGGAAGGCTGGGCAGAGAAAGGATACAACCTTGTTCTCAACCATTCGCTATCTCGGTGGGGATGAGGAAAAGCAAACAGCCCATCCAGGCCCCTGCAGACCCTCAGAGCTTTCAATATCATTCCCATTAGTCCTTAATTAAACACCTGTTTGCCCTTGCCTGGATACCACATCTCACAACCCTTACAACCTGCATCGTAGTGACTGCCCCAGAAATGTAGGTTCTCAACTGGGTTCTGCAGGGAAATACGTTGGAATCCCTAGGCACAGTCTCTGCCCAATTCATTAAAATTTCTTTTGTTGTGGGTATACAAAGGATGCGGCTTAGAGTATCATATTAGCCCAATAAAGGAACATAAAAAATAAGGGAATTTAGGGTGCACAAATTGGCTAGGATTAAGAGTTCTTTTCTGAAGGAGGCTTATTTAAAATGGGATTTGAAGGGCAGAGAGAACTTGAATAGGGTCCAGGCAGGGTAAAGGGCACAAGGAGACTCAGGTAGGAAAGAGCAGATTGTCTGCATGGGATAGTGATAGGTAGTGGTAGGCTGGGAAGCCAGACAAGTTAACGGAGGAGGTTTCCTATGGAGGAGAGCAGAATGAGACTATGGATGTGACAAGACATACGGTAAAGAAGTCATTTTGGCTTCCTAAGCATAGAGTAGTTTGATGAAAAGAGTGCCCAAGGACAGCCATTATTGGAACCTAAAAGATGTCTTGAGGTTGATGGTTACTCCCACCAGCTGTCTCATCTTATTGCTTAAAAAAATTTTTTTTATTCCTTTTTTTTTTTTTTTTTTTTACGGAGTCTCACTCTATTGTACAGGTTGGATGGAGTGCAGTGGCACGATCTCTGCTCACTGCAACCTCTGCCTCCTGATTTCAAGGGCTTCTCCTGCTTCAGCCTCCCAAGTAGCTGGGATTACAAGTGTGCACGACCACGCCTGGCTAATTTTTGTATTTTTAATAGAGATGGGGTTTCACCGTGTTGGCTAGGCTGGTCACTCCTGACCTCAGGTGATCCACCCAGCTTGGCCTCCCAAAGTGCTAGGATTACAGACATGAGCCACCATGCTCGACCCTTAAATTATTCTTAACATGCAATAAAATACACACATCTTAGGTGCTTTGTTTGGTGAATTTCAAAATATACACCTATGTAATTAACACCCAAAGCAAGATACTGAACCGTCATCCTAGAAAGTTCCCTCATTTATAGTTGATCACCCCACACCCATCACCACCCTCCCCTAGCAACTTCCTGAATATCACCATAGATTTGTCTGCACTTGTATTTCACATATATGGTATGTACTCTTCCATGTCTGTATCCTTTAGCTTAGTAATGTTTTTGAGATCCATCCATGCGTATCAGTAGTCGATTTTTTTATTGCTGAGCAATATTCCATTGTATGAATATATTACAATTTATCCATTCTTTAATTGATGGATATTTGGGTATTTCCAGCTGGGGTTATGATGACTATGGCTGCCATTAACATTCTGGTGCAAATATTTTCATAGACATGTTTTCATTTCTCCTTTTCACCTTATTTCTTGATGCTAGTGACATCTTTGGAAGCCTACGGCATTGTGAATTCTTATTTAATTATCTAACATTTATTGAATAGGGATTAGTGGGCTAGTTCTGGGATTACAACAAAAAGTAGACATGGTCCTTTCCTCAAAGGGCTTGAAAGTCCAATAAAACTCCATGTACCTGTTGTCCATGTCCGTGTCCTAATATTGCCTTGTATTCCTGATTTCTGCCTTGAGGTAGAAAACCTTAAAAGTCTGCCAGGAATTTCTAACTACTTTTGGATGTTTCCAAATAACTGAATTATTGGAAATTAACAGAACATCAAGATGATACTCTACTCTTCTTTTCTTTTCTTTTTTTTTTTTTTTAGGCAGAGTCTGTCACCCAGGCTGGAGTGCAGTGGCACAGTCTTGGCTCCCTGCAAGCTCTGCCTCCCAAGTTCAAATGATTTTCCTGCCTCAGCCTACCAGCTGAGATTACAGGTGTGCACCATCACATCAGCTAATTTTTGTATTTTCAAATTACTGATGTTAGCAGTGATGTTAGAAATGAGTTTTCACCATGTTGCCTAGGCTGATCTTGAACTCCTGACCTCAGGTGATCTGCCCATCTCAGCCTCCCAAAGTGCTGGGATTACAGGCATGAGCCTCTGCGCCCAGCCAATATTTTACTGTTCATTTAGATGTTTGCCCTTGTTTAATAAACACAGCCAGAACACCTGCACTTGTCAGAGCAAGTACCTGCGCTCCTTCCATAAAGGCTATTGTGCACTTGATAATTTAGGCATTCAGATTTTGGCAGATTTTCTATGCTTCACAAACCTTCATCCTCACTGATAGAGGTTGAAAGAAATATAGCTACTATTGTTCCAAGATTCCTTTCAGTCTTTTGATGAGGCTTAAGACACTTTCATTCCTCAGTGCTATTATTTATATAAATTAAAAATTACATGGAAGTACCAAAGTTTGTTCTTCACACTTGTGAAATACCACTAATCATATATCATTATTTACTTGTCTGTGTAACAAAACAAGCTAGGCCTCTTAGGTCTCTGGTAGCTAAAAGCTGTTACCACTGGTTTAGTAACAAACTAGTTTGGTGGTATAGTCTAACTATGCATGTAGTGCTGATGCCTGGTAGATGGAATCTCAGAGAACCACCTCATCACTGCTGACATCAGTACTTTGAATTCAGGTTCCCTGCTTTAATACTCTGTGGTCATTCATTTAATGTTGGAGCATCTTCAATTCTCAGAGGTTGACACTTTAGCCATTTAGCCGTTGGTTGATAAACTGACTCTAGTTTAGAATTTCTGGCAACAAGAGATAGTAAGGCTGGTAACTAGCCTCTCAAAACATTTTTTCTTTTTTTTCCAGATAGGGTCTTTCTGTGTCACCCAGATTGGAGTGCAGTGGTGTGATCACAGCTCACTGCAGCCATGACTTCCAGGCTCAAGTGAGCCCCCACCAAAGAGCTGGGACTGCAAGTGCGCACCACCATACCCTGCTAATTTTTTCATTTTTTTGTAGAGACAGGGTCTCACTGTATTGCTCAGGCTGGTCTTGAACTCCTAAGATCAAGCTATCCTCCCACCTTGGCCTCCCAAAGTGCTGGGATTATAAGTGTGAGCGACCATGCCCAACCTCATAACATTTTTGTAACCTGGCTTGTTTTCCTGGTTGGATGGACTCTGAGTGCAATCTTGATGTCTTTCCTGCTCAGTAAGAGGAAGAAAGGCGCTGCTGGCTAATGTTTGGACTACTTGCTGGATAGGAACAGATTTTTACTGCTGCAGGTACATAATTCTGTACGGAACAGTCATGTTCCTGGATTCTGACTGCAGCATCGTCAGTATGTGCTTTGAAACCTACCTGGCACAAATACGATGAATCTGCTCATACCCTTTAACCTCTTTTTCATCACTTTTCATCATTCAAAAATTTTAATTGAGTCTATATGCTAAGCACTGAACATAAAGTATTAGATAACTTGTATATAGTTCATGTGGGGTATGATAAATTGAGACTGGAAAGGTAAGCAGTGGGTAGATCATCCTTTATCCTAAGAGCAGTGTAGCCTTTGAATGGTTTTAAGCAGGAGGGTAGCATATCAGATTTGCATTTTAGATCAGTGTGTTTGCAGCGTGGACGATAGAGAGAGCAAGAGTGAAGTCAGGGAGGCTAGGCAAGGTTTTTGCAGTACCTGAGGAGAAAAACGAGAAATGATGTGGGCTGGACTAGGAAAGTGATAGTGGTGATGGAGAGAACATTGAAATGCCCAGGGGGCATCCTAGTAGAAACATCTCTCCAAGTCATCAGAACTTCCCAACTGTGTGCCTCAGGGAAGAGGTTATGGTGGTGCTGCATACTGGACTTTGCAATTCTCAGGGCAGCACAAGCTCCCTGAATCAGAGAGCAATCTTGGTTATGCCAGATTGCATTATCTGGCATATGAAACACCATGATTTTCTATGTGTGTACTGACACGGAAAAAGTTGGGAAGCACTGATGTAGGCTGTGGGATAGATAATTCTGAAGCTCAGGAGAGGAATCAGAGAAGATTATGATAGAGAAGAGCTTTGTGAGTCCTCAGGACATTGGTGGTCACTGAACTCATGCAGTTGAGGAGATCATGCAGGGAGAGAAAAGAAAGGCTGGAACAGAACCCCAAGGAACATCAGCCTTAGAGGGGCATCTCCAGAGAAGAGGGAAAAAAACTGAATGAATGCTGTCCCCCAGAACCCAAGAAAGGGATTTTAAAAAAAAAAAGGACCAAATACAGTCGGTCCTTCTTATTGGTGGCTTCCACATTCATGCACTCAACCAACCTCAGATCAGAAAAAATAAAAAAATAAAAACTACATCTCTCTGAAGACTAGATCAGAAAAAAAAAAAACCAGCAACAAAAATACAAAATTAAAAAAATTTAGTGTTAACTATTTACATAGTATTTACATGATATTCGGTATTATAAGTAATCCAGAGATGATTTAAAATATATGGGAGAATACCCCTAGGTTATTTACCATTTTAGGTCAGGGACTTAAGCATCCTTTGATTTTGGTATCCTTGGGGGGTCCTGGAACCTATTCCCCATGAATAGGAAGGGATGATATTTTGGTCCCAATGTTGCTGAATCAATTTGGATCAGGACAGAGACATCCCCACTGACTCTGGCCATATGTCGTTGGAGACTTTGATAAAACCAGATTTTATTTGTTTATTTATTTAAAATAGAAATGGGATCTCACTCCATTGCCCAGGCTGTTCTCGAACTCCTGGGCTCAAGCCGTCCTCCCATCTTGACCTTCCTAAGTGCTTGGATTACATGCGTGAGCCACCATGCCTGACCTGGCAAAACCAGATTTTGAAGGATTGAGAAAGATTTACAAAGTAAGGAATGGAGACAGAAGGTGTTTTAAACTTTTCTGGGCCAGGTGCAGTGGTTCATGCCTATAATCCCAGCACCTTGGGAGGCTGTGATGGGCGGATCACAAGGTCAGGAGATCAAGACCATCCTGGCTAACACGGTGAAACTCCGTCTCTGCTAAAAAATGCAAAAAATTAGCCAGGCTTGGTGGCACACACCTGTAGTCCCAGCTACTTGGAAGGCTGAGGCAGGAGAATCACTTGAACCCAGGAGGTGGAGGTTGCAGTGAGCTGAGATTGCGCCACTGCACTCCAGCCTGGGCGACAGAGTGACTCCATCTCAAAAAAAAGAACTTTTCTAAGATTTTGGCTGTGCTGTGAAGGAAAAATTAGACAGATGGGTGGTACAGTGAGAGTTATTTTAGAAAAACACTGCCTAATTTTTAAAATTATTCATTTTAGTTTTTAAAAGTAGTATATCCATATGGTTTAATAATCATTACAGAAGTAAATTATTTGCTGCATTTCTTACCTCCAGCAATGAGCCATTTTAACTTTTTAGCTGATTCTTCTATATGACTAAATATTCTTTTTTTTTTTTTTTTTT
>NW_016107496.1:1677839-1682675 GCF_001604975.1 Cebus imitator
AGACGGGGTTTCACCATGTTGACCAGGATGGTCTCGATCTCTTGACCTCGTGATCCACCCGCCTCGGCCTCCCAAAGTGCTGGGATTACAGGCTTGAGCCACCGCGCCCGGCCGTCATGACTAAATATTCTTATACTGCCATTCCTTTTTTTTTTTTTTCCTTTATTACCTTCTACATATATATATATTTTTTTTTTGAGACAGTGTCTCATTCTGCTGTCCAGGCTGGAGTGCAGTGGCATGATCTCAGCTCACTGCAACCTCCACCTTCCAGGCTCAAGCAATCCTCCTACCTTGGCTTCCCGAGTAGCTAGGACTATAGGCACATGCCACCATGTTCAGCTAATTTTTAAATTTTTTTTGGTAGAGATGAAGTCTCATTGTATTACCCAGGCTGGTCTGTAACTCCTGGGCTCAAGTAATTCTCCCGCCTTGGCCTCCCAAAGTGTTGGGATTACAGGCTAACTGCCACAGATGTGAAATACAGTGGTTCCATCAGAACAGGTCAGGTTCGGATACTGAAGCATCTCCCAAAGCTTTTAGTTATAGAGGATTTTTTTTCTTTTTAAGACAGTTTCTCTCTTACCCAGGCTGGAGTGCAGTGGCATGATCTCGGCTTACTGCAACCTCAAGTGATCTGGACTCAAGAGATCCTCCACCTCAGCCTCCCAAGTTGCTGGGACTACAGGTACATGCCACCACTCCCAGCTAATTTTTTGGTATTTTTTTCAGATTCAGGGTTTTGCCATGTTGCCCAGGCTAGTCTCGAACTGCTGAGCTCAAGTGATCCACCTGCCTCAGCCTCCCAGTGTTGGGATTACAGGTGTGCGCCACTGCACTTGGCAATTTCTTAATTAGCCATGTTGGACAAAGCCCATGTGTATCCTTCTGGCCACTGAGGTTATTTTCTGTCATCAAGGAATTATCTGGGAAAGGCGCCACTAGCTTTGTAAGCCAGTCTCACTGCAGTCAGAGCCCATGTAGTTTTGTAGTGCTGCTTTAAGAAATCACCACAAACTTAGTAGTTTAAAATACTGATTTATCCTTACAGTTCTGGAGATCAGAATTCTAAAATCAAGGTGTTGGCAGGGCTTTTCCTTCTGGATGCTCTAGGGAAGAATATTATTTCCTTACCTTTTCTAACTTCTAGAAGCCACCTGCATTCCTTGACTTGCAGCCCTTCTTCACATCACTCCAACCTCTTGCTCTTGTCATTACATCTCCTACTGTGGTCACATCTCCCTCTGCCTCCCTATTATAAGAACACTGATTAATTCATTTAGGGTCTATTCTGATCATCCACATTAATCTTCCTATCTCAAGATCCTTAATCTCATTTGCAAAGTCCCTTTGCTGTCTAAGGGAAAATTCACAGGTTCCAGGGATTAGGAGGTGGACATCTTGGAGGACCTTTCAGCCTACCACAGCCCCACAATATGTTTCTGTGCACTGCCTTGGTGAAGAGTGATAGGAGAGAGCATCCAGCAGGGCTACAAGGTTTCAGAGCGTTCCTAAATTAAGATCTTGTAGGCAAATTCAGCTCTGTAACTACTGTGATAACTGAGACCATCATAACTGGCCTCATTTCCATTAGCTCCATATCCCTCACTCCCAACACTGCTTCCTTTAAAATGCTCTGTAGCACTGAAGCTGTACTCCTTATTACTTCATCATCCTGAAAAACAAGCTATCAGAGATAGTAAGATGCATGTTTTCTACCAGGTGAGATGTTTTTCTCATAAGCTTCTGGTCTAACAAGTGCAGTGGTGGTCTGCAGCATGCTCACACAGTATAATACCACCTTATTTTTCTTTATCACTCTAAATTCTGCAAAATACCTTCACATCCTTTAGCTCATTTGGGCATAGGAAAAGGAAGGTGGTGTTATTTCAGTTGTACAGATGAGTAAACTGTGGCTGTAAGGCAGGGAATGGATGGGAGGGTAGATGACTTTTAATATAGGAACCCCTACCAGGCACCAGCCACATGGATGGAATGAAATTTACATGTAATTGATAGAATTTACTGGACTTTGTGAGCATTTCAGTGTGGGGAATATAAGTGAGAAAATCAACTGAGGTTTCTAGCTTGAGCAGTGAATAACACCAAATGAGATAGGACTAGGTTTTGAATGAGAGTAATTAATTTGCTTTTGAGATGTGTTAAATCTGATGTACCTAAGATCTAAGGGATATAATTACAAAACAGGAAAAATGCTAGTCTGGAACTGTGGATGTATTGCTACCAATATATTTGAGGACCACAAGTATGTAGGTAGTTGTTAAAATCATAGGGAAGAACTCATCCAGGAAAAATATATAGAGAAGCGCTGAATGGAACCCTAAGCACTCAAAGTATGGTCTACTGCTGCTTGTCTCACAATCATCTGGGGGAGCTGTTAAAAACAGATTCCTCAGCCAGCGTCGTGGTTCATGCCTGTAATCCCAACAGCTCTGGGAGGCCGAGGCGGGTGGATCACCTGAGGTCAGGAGTTTGAGCCCAGCTTGGCCAACATGGTGAAACCCTGTCTCTTAAAAATAAAAACAAAAAACAGATTCCTCATTGTGAATGTACTTAATGTCACAAAATTGTATACTTAAAAAAAATTATCTTTTAATTTTTTAAATCCAATTTCTGATGGGATTCCACATGTTCTGAAAAATTATATTTAAAAATGATTAAAATGGTAAATTTTTTATGTATATATTACAATAGAAAAAAAAAAAAAAAAAAAAAAAAAGAAACCCAGAAAATAGATTCCTAAGCCCCATTCCAGACCTGAAGTACTAAGGTTTTGCTCAAAGGCAGGCCTAGCAAGTCCAGAAGACACCTGAAGAAACCAGGTAGGGTTGAAGGAGGGCCAGGAACTGATATATTCTAAGACTAGCCTAGTCTGATCTTTATAAATAACCCCCAAAAGCAGCCCCTTCCATAACCCATAACCTGGACCACTTTTCCTAGGCCATCTCAATCCAGATAATCCTAGCTCACAGCTCCAGAGATTCATTCTCCTAAAGATTTGTTCCAAACAATGGGGAACAGATACTGATTATTTCAATTACATGCCTTGGACATTTTAGCAAAAGCTCCTGCCTGGTTTTGAGGCTGGCTTATTGTTAAGGAGTTAAGGAGAATGAACATTAATTCTCAATATAAAGCCCTTTCAATATCTCTTTCTTGGTCTTCCTGACCTCCCACCTCACTGCCTCTGAAATCTTAATCTGTTCCTTTCTTTCCCTTTTTCTTTCCTTTCTTTTTTTTTTATTTTTTTTTATTTTTTGAGACAATCTTGCTCTTGTCGCCCAGGCTGGAGTGCAATGGCACAATCTTGGCTCACTGCAACCTCTGCCCCCTGGGTGCAAGTAATTCTCCTGCCTCAGCCTCTTGAGTAGCTGGAATTACAGGTGCCTTCCACCATGGCTGGCTAATTTTTTTTTTTTGTATTTTTAGTAGATACGGGGTTTCGCCATGTTGGCCAGGCTGGTCTTGAACTCCTGACCTCATGATCTGCCCGCCTCAGCCTACCAAAGTGCTGGGATTACAGGTGTGAGCCATCATGCCCGGCCTCTTTCCCTTTTTCTATCAGTGATTCAGGAATTGGATGAGTCTCTGTGGTTTGTTTTGCCCTGAAGAATAGAAGGCTTCTGTCCCAACTGGTGTTGCCAAAGCAACATATTAATTCCATGCCATGATCCTGGGTCAAGATCTGCACAATCTGATTGGTCATATCACCTCGGATGGCAAGGGAGTGGAAGTGGTCAAAATCATGGAGTCCCAGCTTTCGGAGACGCCTTGCAGCTGCCCGGTAACACTTCCAGGGCTGAGGCTCCACGAGGAGGTAGCGGCAGAGGGAGGAAAGATGGGCCAGGAACTCCCACAGGCCATGGTCCCCATGGTTCAGATGAATCCACATGGTTATCGACATGCAGAAGCCAATGTCAAAAACTGAACGTCCAAATTGGCTTAAGAAAGAGCTCAAGAGAACCTTCCGGGTCCTCTGATTCATGAAATCCAGGGTGATAAAGGTCAAAGCATCGGGAAAAGGACATTCTTTTTTGGCTCGCTTTACCAGGACTGGATCTATGTCACAGCAGAGGAGACGGAGTTCTCTTGAGGCATCTGAGCAGGTCTCCCCGTCAGGTAGGGAAAGGAAGTGTTTGTATAGAGCCACACTCAGATCCTAGAAGAACCCAAAAGAGCTTTGTCACTGCAGTTCTTAACCAGTTAACAGAAGAGAAATCTGTATCATTCTCCCACCGAGAATGCCACTTACCCCTGGCTGTACAGGATGTGAGGTTCCTAAACCATAACCTAAAGAGACTGTGCAAAAAGTTTTCCACAGAGTAGGCCCTCAGTGCCCTCCAGGGGTCACATGCTGTAATGCATCATCCCCATATTTTCCTGACACTGATGACAGATTGGGTTGTATAGTTGAACGTTACAGCCAAATGGATGCAGCAAAGGTGCCTACAGCAGTATTTCCTGGCTTAAGTAATATGCTGATAAAATCACTCTTTCTGGGTATCTCAGACCCTAGGGAGGAGGAAAGGGGTCCAGAGGTATAACCAGCGTCCCTTATCAGGAAAGTGAGGAATAGACAAGTACCATCTTATAAAACCTGCTTCTCAGACCTGTGGTGGGGGAAGTCTGGATTCCAAAGTCCTCATTCAGCCTTCACTACAGCTTCAATTTTACTGTCTTACGATTCACCACCTCCTTCTGAGACATTCTGCTCCTATAACCATCATTGCTAAAAGTCACTGCTGACAACCTTCTAGGCAAACCCAATGATTTGTGATCTTTTACCACATTAGCACCTTTTTTTTTTTTTTTTTT
>NW_016107496.1:1682925-1690258 GCF_001604975.1 Cebus imitator
GTGATCCACCCACCTCGGCCTCCCAAAGTGCTGGGATTACAGGCGTGAGCCACCGCGCCCGGCAACACCTTTTTTTTACTCTTAAGTCACCATCTCCTTTCTCTAACTTTGAATTCTCTTTTTTTTTTTTTCGAGACAAAGTCTGGTTCTGTCACCCAGGATGGAGTGCAGTGGCACAATCTCAGCTAACTGCAACCTCTGCCTCCCAGGTTCAAGTGATTCTTCTGCCTCAGCCTCCCAAGTAGCTGGGATTACAGGCATGTGTCACCACACCTAACTAATTTTTCTATTTTTAGTAAATACAAGGTTTCGCCATGTTGGCCGGGTTGGTCTTGAACTCCTGACCTCAGTGATCCACCTGCCTCAGCCTTCCAAAGTATTGGGACTATAGGAATGAGCCACTGCACCTGCCTGCTAACTTTGATTTCTATAACCATTATAAGTAACTCAAATTTGCGTTTTCCCACTAGTATTTGCAAGGCATTTTTCTATTTACTACTTTATTTGCTTGGTGTAACATGCATGTGAGGAAAATTTATTTATGCCTTTTGTGCAGGTGAAGAAAATGCACAGTGGAAATCAACCAGATGTCCAATGATAGTGGCACGGTCAAATAAATGTAGTATAATTGTGAAGATATGCAATGAAACCGAACCATTTTTATGTGCAAAAAAAGAAAAAAAAATCATGAAGATAGAATACTACATAGCAGTTAAAAATGAAGGTGCTCAGCTTAGTGCACAACATAGATGATTGTCACAAACACATTAATGTTGAGAAATAAAGCAAGCCATAAAAGAAAATATATGACAAGCATCCACTTACATGAAGCTCAAAAATGGGTGAAATTAAAAGTACATTAGGGAAGAAAAAAAGTACACTATAAAGAAAAGCAAGGAAATAATGGAAGGCTAGTTGTTACCTCTGGGTAGAGATAGGGGTTTATGAACAGGAAAAGGCATATAGGGGAACTTCTGGGGTGCTGAAAATGTTTATTCTTTTTTTTTTTGGAGATAGGGTCTTACTCTGTTTCCCAGGCTGGAGTGCAGGAGTGTGATCATGGCTCACTGCAACCTTGACTTCCTAGGCTCCAGAGATCTTCCTTCTGCAGCCTCATGAGTAGCTAGAACCACAGGCACACACCACCGTGCCCAGCTAATTTTTGTATTTTTGGCAGAGATGAGATTTTGCCATGTTGCCCAGGCTGGTCTAGAGCTCCTGAGCTTAAGCAGTCCACTAGCATCAGCCTCTGAAAATGTTGGGATTACAGAGGTCAGCCATTGTGCCCAGTTTTTTGTTGTTTTATGAGAGACAGGGTCTCACTTTGTCACCCAGGCTGGGGTATGTGGCACAATCAAGGCTGACTGCAGCCTCGACCTCTCAGGTTCAAGCAGTCCTCCTCCCTCAGCTCCCTAAGTAGCTGGGACTAAGATGCCCATCACCACACCTAGCTAACTTTTTGTAGAGATGGGGTTTTGCCATGTTGCCCAGGCTGGGGAAGGAGTTTTTAAAATTGAAAAAAAGGACCCATAAATTATGGTACATCTATACAATGAAACATTAGGAAGCCACTAAAAAAAGAATGCAGTGATATAATCTCAGAATTAAAAGTACTAATAGTGTGTTACTATTTGTAAAACTAAAAGGGGGGTATTTATACATACGTAAATGCTGGTATGCACACAGGACTGATACCTAAGGAATCACAAACAGTGGTACCACTGTGTGGGGGGAAAAGGAGGATTTAGGTTTGGGAGTAGAGACTTCCTTTTTACTAAATACCCCTTTGTATTTCTAATTTTTTTTGTTTTATCTAGCGCAAGCATCTTTTTCCCCCCTTTCTCACTACAAAGATCCAGAAGAGAAAGTTTTTTTTTTGAGTGCAAAACAGATAGCTCCATAAATATACAGCCAGGTTTGGGAACCACTACCCTAGTTAACTGCCAACTATGTCTTTACTCTCATGTGTATACTACTCTCAACTTTAAAATTTCTGGTGGTTTGCTAATGCCTTTCGTGAAATCTCAAGCCCTAAGCTCAGTCTCTCTTTTCCATTTTTACCCTCTGACTTCCTGTATCATCACAGTGGAGAAGTTTTGAGGGGACACTGGATATCCACCCGTCTCCTCATTCCAATCTTTGAAACTGTATCCAAATGTCCCCCTCCTGCTTATAACCTGGGTCCCACAAGGTCTGCAATCATCCCCCAAGTCTCTTCTGTGAAAGGACAGCAAGACGACAAAATTTGTCTGCTGCCCTCCAGATGCTAGACTGGAGTGATAGAGAGGGCGGAAAAAGGGTACTAACTAACTTTTGAAGCATTTGCCATCATAAGTTCAGACTGCCTGCTCCTGTAGGATATCCCAGTGGCTACAAATAGATGTGGGAGAGACATTTCCTTATTTTGCATGTGGTTTGACTATAATCATTATATGTCTAGGAATAGTTTGCAGTAAGAAGAGTGGCAAAACGTTCCCATTCCCTCGGGCAAAACGTTCTATTTCCTTCTTGATCCTCTCCACTGTAATCTGTCAACTCACCTTTTTTTTTTTTTTGAGACGGAGTTTCGCTCTTGTTACCCTGGCTGGAGTTCAATGGGGGGGTCTCGGCTCACTGCAACCTCTGCTTCCCAGGTTCAAGCGATTCTCTTGCCTCGGCTTCCCAGGTAGCTGGGATTACAGATGCCCGCCACCACGCCCGGCTAAATTTTTATATTTTTAGTAGAGACGGAGTTTCACCATGTTAGCCAGGCTGGAGTGGAACTCCTGACCTCGTGATCCGCCCGCCTCGACCTCCCAAAATGCTGCGATTATAGGCATGAGCCACTGCGCCCGGCCAATTTAGTTTTGTTTTTTTTAAAAATAAACATGCAGGCTCCAGGGTTTGCCCTGCACTGTATAGCACACACGAGTCTCAATATCAGACATGATTCTGTCACCCTTGGCTCTTCTCTCCCAGGAAACCAAACCTAACCCCATGTTCCCAAACGTGTCTCTGGACGCCCCCTCTTCCCAGCCAAGGCGCCAGGCACGCTGGACAGAGGACACCCTAGATACAGGGACCATCCCCACTTGGGGTCTGGTCCTGAAGGAGAAGTGGGAACGTGGTTGTCAAGGACCCCTCTCTAAGAGAGATTCCTAAGACAGATTGTGGAACACTGGCGGACAGTCACCAGCAGCACTGGGTCGGTCAACGCCACGCTTTATACTGGTTTTGGGAAAGTTTCCATGGGTGTGATGCCACGCCCAGGCCAAAACCACAGAGGATGTGGAGGCAGCCAACCTCTTGGCTACGGATGCTCCAACCCCTTCCCTGTCACTCACCCCGGAGTTACACCCCACGTCCAGCCCCAGAATCGGCTCGTTCTTGGGACTCTGCGGAAAGAGCTGTCGAAGCAGCTCCGGGGGCAGAAGGCGGAGCCGTTGCTCCGGAGGGTGGAAGCGAGAATAATGAGGAAAATTTCCGAACGGGGCGGCCCCAGGTTCCAGAACTCGTGGTTCCTCTTCCGCCGCGGTCTCCTTAACGCCCCCTCCAGCGAGTTCCGTGGGCCCAGCCATTAGATTCTACGCCACCACAGCGCCCCGACGGAACCGGAAGTCAGGAACCTGCGGTCGGCGTCGGCAGTGGCCGTGCCAGTGCGCGTGCGCCGAACGGCGAGGGCGGATGGGTGGAATTCTGTGGTGAATCAGAAAGGCTGGCCTGACTCTGTCTCTGCGTACCTGGAGCCGGCTAGCGCGTGGCGCTCGCGTTGTATTATTGAGTCCTCATCTCAACACTTGGAGGGGATTAGCAATATCCACGTTTTAGAGGGAGGAAACAAGCTCTGAGGGCTAAGTGTCTTGGCCAAGCTAACACCATTTGGAAACTTGGGCTACTTGATCCAGAACAAGTATAATAGTTTGTTGGGATCTTGGAAATCAATTTTAGTTCAATTTCCTTCCTTTCCTGCAAAAAGCGAGACCCGGAGATAACTCATTTGTCTGGGGTCAGTGAATCTGGGACTCAGGAACTTCCATCTGGTTCAGGAAAGGGTAGCCAGCAGTTGCAGGTCACTTGCGAAGCCGTTGACTCAGCCCTGTCCCCTATGGACAACTGTAGACCATGAGCTCCTTGAGAGGCAAGGACCGTGCCTTAAGAGCCCGCACTTAAAGAGTGCTTACCAGGCACCAGACACCTTTCTAAGCCCCTTACCTAATCCTCCCACTAACGGCATGAGAAAATGTATTATTTTTCCTTTCTCTCTCTCTCTCTTTTTTTTTCTTTTTCCTTTTATATAGATGAGGACACTGGGGTACAACAAAGTAACTTGTCCAAGATCTCACAGTTAGACATGATGGTACTAGGATTCGAACCCAGAGTTTGGATCCAGAGGGTGTGTTTGCAACACTGTTATTCTCAGCCTTGAGTCTCCTATACCTACCATAGGCCTGGCACAAAGATGCTCAACAAATGTTTGTTGAATGAAAACTCAATAGAGGATGCAAGGAGGTGACTAAGGCCAGATCTGTTTGGGGAAAATTTAAATGGAAGGGAGAAAGGATGCGAACTGAAACAGACATAGTGGAATGGAGTTGGGCAAGATGTAAGCCAGAGATTGGAAATAACAGAGCTGATAAGAAGAGGAACTGAAGGGTCAACTAGGTAGCAGTTTCCAGTCAAAAGTCTGGATGGCCCAGAATGTTCAACAAGGTCAACCAAGGGTGAGCAGAGTTGTTCAGGACCCCCACCCCCACCCCTGCACTTGGCCCACCCATCTTAAAGGGGTCTCCTGCTCCATGAGGCCGGCAGTTTGCTAAACTTCTTAAACGGCACTAAAGCATGACTCCTGCAAACAGTGCCATCAGGAGTTAAAATAAGCCCTGTTTTCCTCTCAGTTTTTACTTTATATTTTCATCTCTATCTGGCCTGCTGTTTCTCTAGCTTCATTTATTTGAGGATGTAAGTTAATAAACAAAAGTCACTCTGGAATTGACTTTTGTATTCTGCACAACTTACAGAAAAGGAGAAAAAGCTGCACCATTTCGTCTAATTTTGGTGATCTGAGCTGAACTTACCTCTTTTTGTCACTAGATGACACTAGCACGATTAACAATATTCAAGGAGCTGGAATCATCTTGCTTTTGTAAACACTTTGTTTGTTTGTTTGTTTGTTTGTTTCAACAGGGCCAGGATAGTGAATGGCAAGAATTCCTGATCCTGGGGTTCCTCCAGAAGCAAAGATCGGGCCTGGTAATATTACTGGTGACCTAAAATGCTTGAGAGGTGATCTTATAAAGAGGTGTTTCAATTTGATCTACTCTGGTGACTTTTCTAACCTATGCCCACTTTTCGGAGCTTGAACAGCACAAGTGACTTGACAGTACCAGCCCCAGCACCTCAAATAGCTGTAGCAGCACCTAAGAGCTTGCTCTGCACTTTGGTCAGTCCAGTTTTGTGGAGTGTGATGCAAGGGGGCAGAAGCGGTGCCTTCTTTAAGGAAAAACCCCCACCAAATTACAAATATAAAGATAGATATAAAAGTGAATATTTATTTATAATGAGAAATCACAACAAATTACAATTTTTTTTGAGGCAGAGTTTCACTCTTGTTGTCCAGGCTGGAGTGCAATGGGCACGACCTTGGCTCACCGCAGCCTCCGCCTCCCAGGTTCAAGCGATTCTCTTGCCCCAGCCTCCCAAGTAGCTAGAATTACAGGCATGCACCGTGCCCCGCTAATTTTGTATTTTTAGTAGAGATGGGTTTTTTCAATTTTGGTCAGGCTGGTCTTGAACTCCTGACCTCAGGTGATCCACCTGCCTTGGCCTCCCAAAGTGCTGGGATTACAGGTGTGAGCCACTGAGCCCTGTGACAAATTACAAATTTTTAAACGCTGACTACCACAAGCATCACAAAAAATTTCTGTAATAGTTTGATTAGATGCAAGTCACACTTGAATGTTACTTTTTTTCTTACATTTTTGGCTGCATACTTTTTGATTGCTTCTTCACATGACAATGACTTGATAATATCATTTTATAGAGAGACTGGGAAGGTAATTCAGTCTTTTCTTAGCATGAGTTGATAGTTTTAAAAAGTTTTCTATTATTTGATAGTTTTAAAAAGTTTCAGGTTCACAAGTTGTTATTGGCAATATCATGTAAATTTTTAGGTTTGTTATCAAATTGGGGGAGAACCTTGATTAAATTTCTTTCATTTATTAGCTGGAAGATTTCAGAGCATTTCAAGTTTTCTTGTGCAGGAAATAATCTTAGATCTACTCTTCAGATGGA
The DNA here is from genome assembly GCF_001604975.1 of Cebus imitator. Lineage (NCBI taxonomy): Eukaryota > Metazoa > Chordata > Mammalia > Primates > Cebidae > Cebus > Cebus imitator. The sequence goes on from NW_016107496.1 coordinate 1,689,196, forward strand.
CTGTATTTGTTAGCCAATTTGTCTTTGAAAACCTCATTATGAATGGTGCATTATAAAATTTTTGTGATTTGCATTGATAGCAGTAATTTGTGTCAAGTCAGCCAAAAAATTTAAACATAGGGATTCTGATAAATTGTGTTTTGTACAATTCCCATAAAGAAATAAAAGAATGCCTGGTGCATTTATAATTATATATGCTGTGCTATTGAGTTACTGTTATTGCAGACAGGACAAAACTTGTTTTGACTGGTGTTTAATAAGAGACAAAATCTTCTGCTTATGATTGGAATAATTTTCTTCAGACTAGCTTCTGACTTCATGTATTTTCAAATCTTGATTCTCCTCCACTCCCACATAACTTTGGGTGCCAGGTGCTGTAGGAGACATTTATATCCTGGTTTGACCTCTGCCCTTGTACCTACATGTCACAATACCAGGTGAGTCAGCTTGGTAGGTGAATAAGAGTACTTCTGGAAGGTATTCCTATGTCTGGGTTGCGGGTGGTAACTATGCATAGAAGTGTCTGTACACCATATGAATAGCTATCAAATGAAGTATATTCCCAATTAAACTTCCCTGTAGCTTTTATTTCCCAAAAATGCCTGTGGCCACTTCAGTGTCATCTAACACAAGGAAAATGTGAAGTGGGGGAAAACAGAGCACAAATAGACAGCAGCCTTAACCAACTGCAGTTAAGATATCTTACTTTTTCAAATTTTACAAAAACAAATGGCCTTGTAAACACATTGCAAGGGTCTTGGAAAGGTCCTGCATGGGAGTGAGGATCCCGAAGCCTGAGCTTCATTAGCTTCATGGTAAATCTATCTCTTCCCTGCACAGAACGTGTACCCAAGCACAGTTAAAAAGAAGAGGTAGGGCTGGGTGCGGTGACTCACTCCTGTAATCCCAACACTTTGGGAGGTCGAGTCGGGTGGAATCATGAGGTCAGCAGTTCAAGACCAGCCTGATCAATATGGTGAAACCCCCATTTCTGCTAAAAATACAAAACACATCATGTCACTGCACTCCAGCCTGGGCAACAGAGCGAGACTCCCTCTCAGGA
>NW_016107496.1:1690271-1733730 GCF_001604975.1 Cebus imitator
AAAAAAAAAAAAAAAAAAAAGAGGTATACCTAGAATTTGAAATATCCAATTTAGCAATGACTCACGTGTATCATGGCTTCCGTTTCCTCCCATAGGAAGCTTGTACAGCTGACATCCTGGTCCATGGTCCAGCCCATCCTACCCTCTTGTCCTCTCTGATCACACCCCAGGGCCTTTGTTCAGCTGCTGCTCACCTGCCTCACTCACTGCCTCCAGGGTAGAGCTCAGGGGACCTCAGAACTCAGGATGAAGCAGGAACTTATGTATATGTTTAAAAATTGAACCTGGCCGGTGCGGTGGCTCACGCCTATAATCCTAGCACTTTGGGAGGCCGAGGTGGGTGGATCACCTGAAGTCAGGAGTTTGAGACCAGCCTGACCAACATGGTGAAACCGTGTCTCTACTAAAAATACAAAATTAGCTGGGCATGTTGGTCCATGACTGTAATCCCAGCTATTTGGGAGGCTGAAGCAGGAGAATTGCTTGAACTCGGGAGGCCGAAGTTGCAGTGAGCCAAAATTAAATTGCACCATTGCACTCCAGCCTGGGCAGCAAGAGTAAAACTCCATAAAAAAAAATAATAATCTATGTTTTCACAGAAACAATGTTCCAATAAGGAACTTGTACCTGAACTTTTGAAACACAACCAACTATAAATTGGGAATTTAGTCTTTATTATAGTTGAGAGATTCTACATTTAGTCCTTGCAGAGTTTTAAACCATTTGGAAAGAATAACCATAGGAGTTATAAATGCAGTGTTACAGCTCATGGCGACCAAGAGAGTCCCTATTCTAAATCTCTCATTTTCTTTTTTTCTTTTTCAATATCCCAGGTCCTGCTTTGACCTCATTTTCAGATGAACAAACTGAGACCCGGGAGGTAAAGACAGTTTTTCTAAAGATAGGGCTGAATTATGCAAGGTAGTCTAAGTGCTATAACAAGCAATGCCCAATTCTCAGTGATTTACTCATCCAGTATCATGGTTCAATGTGGGTCACAGGGAGAGCGGGAGAGGGCACTCTGTTTCTCAGAGACTTCCTGGGACCATCTAGAAGCTCTGTCTTTTCTAGGGGACTCAGAGTGAATCCTCTGAACCTGGCTGCAGATGAGGGAAATGAGAGCCTAGAGAATCTCAAGGGAAGATCTGGGCCAGATCCAGAAGAGGCATTCCTAACTCTTCCTAACACATTCCATGAGTTGGCCAGAGCTCAGTCCCGCAGTCCACCTGGATGCAAGAACGGTGGGCTAGCAGTGTGTCCAGGAAGAAGAAAACACGGGTTTGTGAGAAAATGAACTAGTTTCTGACTGGGAAAAACAGGAGAGGAGAAAGGCAGTGAATATTTGTGAAATATTGACCAGCCGGTTGGCACTGGACTTTATACATTATTTCATTTAATCTGGTCTAGACTTTGGGGTCTCCTTATCCCTGTGATGGTATTTTTTTTAACCTCAATCCGATATGGAAGGTAAAGTGGAAACAAGGGTATTTCTCATCCATGATTTCTCTCCCAAGACACATTTTAGACCTCAAGGGTCTCATTAAGCGAATAATCTGTTTTCCCTAATTACTGAGAAGAGAGGCTCTTTTGATCAGGTATTCTCTAGCCTACCCTCCACAATCTAAACCATTTTCTTGTCCCCTGTGAAATCCCACAGGTCCTGCAGGTGATTAACAGCTAATCTTGTCAGCTGTTTTCAGAATCTCTCCCCTTTCTCTTCTGAAATAAATTATTTTCATTGTATCAATTAGAGTTCTCAGTTGCAAGTAACAGAAATTGGCTCTGGTTGATAAACAGAAAAGGAACTTGTTGAAAGGATATATAAGAGTTCACAGATTGTAAAAGGAAAACAGGAGAACCGGGCTTGAAAAGGGCATGAGAGACTTGCAATTCAAGGTGGTAGATTGCTGCTGAGCGCAGTGGCTCATGCCTGTAATCCCAGCACTTTGGGAGGCCGAGGTGGGTGGATCACAAGGTCAGAAGTTCAAGACCAGCCTGACCAAGATGGTGAAACTCTGTCTCTACTAAAAATACAAAAAAATTGGCGGGCATGGTAGTGGGCACTTGTAACCCCAGCCACGCAGGAAGCTGAGGCAGAGAATTGCTTGACTGATGGAGACCTGGCATCCTTAGGAATTTGCAATGGCTTTGCATTGAGTTGAAATTATGACAGCAAAAAACAACAACAACAACAAAAAGTAATTATGACAGCAAAACACCAGTTAATATGACAGAAAAAGCCTAGACAAAGTAGTAGTCACGTTCCTAGAACTGAAGGGCCCAGCAAGTATAATGGATGAAAATAGTTTCACAAATTATACAGCCTGGTGAGTTTTCACATCACTGAGGACAGCGAGGAAATCCTACATGTTTTCAGAAAGACTAAAAACAAAACAAAGAAAAAACAGATTTCATACAAAGGGTCAGGAATCACAACAGCAGTAGATCTCTCACCAGCCACACTGGCAGCTGAAAGACAATGGGACAATGCCTTGAATATTCTGGAAGAAAATGACTTCCAATCTTCCATTCTATACACAGCCAAATGATTAATTTAGTGTGAAGACAGAATGAAGCATTTTCAGACATGCAAGAAACCAAACCCATTGTCGTCTATGAGCTCTTTCTAAGGAAGCTACTGGAGAAAATTTTCCACCAAAATGAGGTAGAAAAACAAGAGGGGAAAGTGTATGGAACCTAGAAAACAGGTTTTTAACAGAGGAGAGTTGAAGGGAATCCCTGGGATGGAGATGGAGGGTTACTGAACAGCAGCAGGGCAGCAGATCTTCAGAGTGGCCAGTGCAGGCCACAGCGGTCAGAAGATTCCGGGAGAGAAGACAGCATCAACAAGATGAAATTGATAACACATTTAATGGGCTGGGTGCAGTGGCTCACATCTGTAATCCCAGCACTTTGGGAGGCTGAGGTGGGTGGGTCACTTGAGGCTGGGAGTTTGAGACCAGCCTGGCCAACATGGCGAAACCCCATCTCTCCTAAAAACATAAAAATTCCCTGGGCCATGGGGGCATGTGCCTGTAATCCCAGCTACTCAGAAGGCTGAGGCATGAGAATTGCTTGAACCCTGGAGACAGAGATTGAAGTGAGCTGAGATCGTGCCACTGCCCTCCAGCCTGGGGACAGAGTAGGACCCTGTTTCAAAAAACAACAACAAAAAACCACTGAATGTATCCGAATATATGCAGAGGATGTTTACTCACTTAGGGAAGAGTTAAGAAGTTCTAATAAGGGCATAAAAAACTAACCAATTGAACATACAACTAACAATAACAATAATCAACTCCCAGAAAAGCAAAATGTTGTGCAAGAAAGGAGAAGTAATAATTGTATACTACATAGTTCAGTGGTCCATGGGGTTTATAGTCTTGATAATGTAAACACTGAATATTGATCAATCTGCAATCATGGTTATAACCAAATCAGAAGGAAACGGTAGTAGTGGTGGAGGTAATGGGAAGAATGTGTGTGTGCGCGCAAAAGCACGTATGCCCTTGATTTCCTTCTCTCTGTTTTTAATTCCTTCTGATTTTTACTCTGACTCACCGTTTTTGTTTTCTTGTTCAGACTAATGTATTCCAAGCTTTCTAATGCAAGTGTATTAGTTTTATAGTTAGGAAAAAACCAATACAGGTTATTACCAAGAAAAGGTTAGGGATCACATCTTCGCATCCTCAGCTTCCCTTCTTAACTCACCATGGTTTTACAACTGTGAATCTTTCTCAGAATTTTTTGAGCCTACTTATGTTTTCAGCATGTGCCACTGCTTGGGCATAATGAATTCACCCTGCTGTGCAAAGTATTTCTTCCCCACCCCCGAATCCCGGCCCCCGAGACAGAGTCTTGCTGTCACCGAGGCTTGAGTACAGTAGTGCGATCTTGGCTCACTGCAACCTCTGCCTCCCAGGTTCAAGTGATTCTCCTGCCTCAGCCTCCTGAGTAGCTGAGGCTACAGGCGCATGCCATCATGCCCAGCTAATTTTTGTATTTTTAGTAGAGACGGGGTTTCACCATGTTGGCCAGGATGGTCTTGAACTCCTGACCTCTTGATCCGCCAGCCTTGGCCTCCCAGAGTGCTGGGATTACAGGCGTGAGCCACCATGCCTGGCCCCAAAGTATTTCATAGAATCATAGAATCTTACATTTTCATTTATCATTGTTCAAACCCAAGGAACTCCCTGGACTCAAGAATTACACAAGGTATGTTCAGGCAGTGTGGCTGGGGAAAGATCTGTGAAGGGAGGTAGTGGATGGAGGACTGCAGTCTTTGGGGTCAGTGGGTGGCAGAGGGGCTGGTAAGAAACAGGGAAGGAGAGGACTGAGAAGAGGAGCTGAAGAACCATCCCCTGCTGCAGATGCCAAGGGAGGAGGACAGAACAACTGTTTCCCGCCCCTGCTGAAAGCCTTCAAAGGCTCCCTGGTGCCCACACAATAAAGTCTGAAGGTCTTAAATCAGAGCTTCTTGAACTTGAATGCGAAAAGGAATCACCTGAACCTCTTGTTAAAATATAGATTCTGGCTGGGCATAGAGGCTCACGCCTGCAATCCCAGCAAATTCGGAGGCAGAGGCAGGAGGACCCCTTGAGCCTAAGAATTCAAGACTACCCTGGGCAACATAACGAGGCCCTGTCTCCACAAAAAATTTAAGAACTTAGCCAAGCATGGTGGTGCATACCTGTATTCTTAGTTACTCAGGAGGGTGAGGTTGGGAAGATAACCTGAGCCATGATTGCACCACTGCACTCCAGCTGGGGCAACAGAGCGAGACCCTGTCTCTAAATAAATATATACATGTAGGTTCTGATTCAGAAGGTCTGTGATGGGCCTGAGGGTCTGCATTTCTGATAAGCCCACAGGTAGTGCATTCTTCTTGAGCAGTGAGGCCTCAGAGGACTCACAAGCTCCTCTGAAACTGACTTCCTGTCTGTTCCTTCACCTTCCCCTGCGCTCCCCACCCTATCCCAACATCTCTGTTCCAGCCATGCTGAACCACTCCCAGTGCCCTGAATGTGCTGGGTGGGAACTCCATGTCCTTGCACATGCTGTTCCCCATGCCTGGAATCTACCCTCCACGCACAATTCCCACTCTCCTCAAGACCCAGCTCACACGTGTCCTCTTTTGTGAAGACTTCACTAGCCACTCTCCTTCAAAGACAGTGAATATTTTCCTCCCTCTAGCTACATGAATGTCTCTTGCTGCTTTGTCACACAATACTGCAATGGTTCATTGACTATGAACTCATGGAAAAGAATGACCACATCTAGCCTTTGTATCCCCAACATCTAGCATGATGCCAGGCAGCTAAAGGAATGCCGCTTTAATGAGTGGAGGCTCTTTATACATAAAGAAGGAACAGATTCTCAGTAATGTACAGTTTTACAAAGGGGAATAAAAATACTTCTCAGGAAAAGACACCTGATGTCTCAAGTAGGTGATACAAGGTGGGTATCACTACTTACCAGTATTACTTCTGTCATCCTTCCCTCCTTCTTCCTTCCTTCCCTCTCTCCTTCCCTCCTTTCCTTTTTCTCTATTGATTTTTTGTTTCCTTTTACAGTATATATATATAAATACATATAATATATAATATAATGATATATGATGTAAAATGTATATGTATAATGATATATAATGTAAAAATACATATAATATATAATATGATATATAATATGTAATATAATGATATATCATATTTATATATGTACATATAATATATAATGATATATAATGATATATATCATTATATATGTATATATATTTATATATATATTTTATATATATATATTTATATATATATATATATATTTTTTTTTTTGAGACAGAGTCTCGCTGTGTCACCCAGGCTGGAGTGCAGTGGCGCAATCTCCGCTCACTGCAACCTCCACCTCCCAGGTTCATGTGATTCTCCTGCCTCAGCCTCCCGAGTAGCTGGGACAGGCGCTTGCCACCACGCCTGGCTAATTTTTTGTATTTTTAGTAGAGATGGGGTATCGCCGTGTTAGCCAGATGGTCTTGATCTCCTGACCTCGTTATCCACCTGCCTTGGCCTCCCAAAGTGCTGGGATTACAGGCTTAAGCCACCACACCTGGCCTACAGTGTATTTTAGCACCCAAGTTATAGAATTCTTTCGGTATGGAAAAATTAGTAAATCTAGTTAAGCCACAAGAAAAAACCTATTCTTACCCACCCTCTGGAGATAATCATAATTAACATTAAAATTAAAAAAAAATTTGTAGGTACATGGTAGGTGAATGAATTTATGGAGTACATGCAATATTTTGATACAGGCAGTAATAATCACATCAGAGTAGATGGAGTGTCGGTCAATTCAAGCGTTCATCCTTTTTGTTTCAAACAATCCAATTTCAGTTATTTTTAAATGTATGATAAATTATTGTTGACTACAGTCGTCCTCTTGTGCTATCAGATTCTAGACCCTGGTCCTTCTAACTAACCCATTAACCATCCCCACTTCCACATCCCACACTGCCCCTCCCAGCCTCTGGTAATCATCCTTCTACTCTATATCTCTGTGAGTTCAATGGTTTTAATTTTCATTTCCCAGAAATAAGTGAGAACATGCGAAGTTTGTCTTTCTGTGCTTGGCTTATTTCCCTTCACATAATGACCCCAGTTCCATCCATGTTGTTGCAAATGACAGGATCTCATTCTTTTTTATGGCCGAATAGTACTCCATTGTGTGTATATACCACATTTTCTTTATCCATTCCTCTGTTGATGGACAGTTATGTTGCTTCCAAATCTTGGCTATTGTGAACAGTGCTGCAATAAACATGGGAGTGCAGATATGTCTTTGATATAATGATGTCCTTTCTTCTGGAAACATACCTAGTAGTGGGATTGGTGAATCATATGGTAGCTCTATTTTTAGTTTTTTGAGGACCCTCCAAACTGTTCTCCATAGTGGTTGTACTAATTTACATTCCCATCAACAGTGTACGAAGCTTCCTTTTTCTCCACATCCTCACCAGTATGTGTTAATGCCTATCTTTTGGATGAAAGCCATTTTAACTAGGATGAGATGATATCTCATTGTAGTTTTTGACTTGTATTTCTCTGATGATCAGTTGAGCACCTTTTCATATACCTGTTTGCCATTGTATATCTTCTTTTGAGAAATGTCTATTCAGATCTTTTTTTTTTTTTTTTTAGGGAGTTTCACTCTTGTTGCCCAGGCACGATCACTGCAACCTCCACCTCCCAGGTTCAAGCGATTCTCCTGCCTCAGCCTCTCTAGTATGTGCCACCATGCCTGGCTAATTTTTGTATTTTTAGTAGAGACGGGGTTCCTCCATGTTGGTCAGGCTGGTCTTGAACTCCTGACCCCCAGTGATCCGTCCGTCTCAGCCTCTCAAAGTGCTGGGATTATAGGCATGAGCCACCACGCCCGGCTCTTTTGTCCATTTTAATTGGATTACTAGATTTTTCCTCTTGATTTATTTGAGCTCCTTATATATTCTGGTTATTAATCCCTTGTCAGATGGATAGCCTGCAACTATTTTTTCTTCCATTCTGTGGGTTGTCTCTTTACTTTGTTGATTGTTTTCTTTGCTGTGCAGAGGCTTTTTAACTAGATGTGATCCCATTTGTCCATTTTTGCTTTGATTGCCTGGGCTTGTGGGTTACTACTCAAAAAATCTTTGCCCAGACCAATGTGCTGGAGAGTTTCCCCAATGTTTGAGATTTTAGATTTAAGACTTCAATTTTGATTTTTGTATTTGGTGAGAGAGGGGGGTCTAGTTTCATTCTTCTGCGTATGGATATCCAGTTTTCCCAGCACCACTTGTTGAAGAGAATGTTCATTTCCTAATGTATGTTCTAGGCAACTTTGTTGAAAATGAGTTCACTGTCGATGTATGAATTTATTTCTGGGTTTTCTTTTCTGTTCCACTGCTGTATGTGTCTGTTTTTATGCCAGTACCATGCTGTTTTGGTTACCATAGCGGCTCTATGGTATAATTTGAAGTCAGATAATGTGATTTCTCCAGTTTTGTTTTTTTGCTCAGTATAGCTTTGCCTAACATTTTGATGTATATCCGTCTAGGGTTTTTTTTTAATGTATATCCATCTAGGGTTTTTCTATTCATAAGTAAACATAAAATGTGTGTGTGTGTGTGTGTGTGTGTGTGTGTGTATATATATATAAAATCAAGATTAAACTAATTAAGTAGTTTTAATATTACTCAAATATTACAACTGTGAGTATAGCTTCCTTTGGAGATGCCACCAGAAGCCTACATTTCAGAACATTTTTGAGGAATACAGGCCACTTAGTTTGCATAATATCCTTCAATTTAGATTTTTTTTTTGAGACAGAGTCTCGCTCTGTCACCCAGGCTGGAGTGCAGTGGCAGGATCTCAGCTTACTGCAACCTCTGCCTCCCGGGTTCAAGCAATTCTCATGTTTCAGCCTCCCAAGTAGCTGGGACTGCAGGCGTGTGCTGCCATGCCCAGCTAATTTTTGTGTTTTTAGTAGAGATGGGGTTTCACCATGTTGGCCAGGCTGATCTTGAGCTCCTGACCTCAAGTGATCCACCCTCCTAGGCCTCCCAAAGTGCTGGCATTACAGGTGTGAGCCACCACTCCACCTTCAATTTGGTTTTGTCTAATGTTTCTTCGTGATGAGACTCAGGCTTTGCTTTTTTTTTTTTGTTTTTTGAGATAGGGTCTCACTCTGTCATCCAGGATGAAGTGCAGTAGCATAGACTTGGCTCACTGTAGCCTTCACCTCGGGGTCTCAAGCAATCTTCCTGCCTTGGCCTCCCAAAGTGCTGTGATTACAGATGTGAAACACCATGCCATCAGGCTTTGCATTTTTTTTTTAGCAGAAGTGTTATAAAGTGTATTTTTGTCCTTCTCAGCACATCATATCAGAAAGCACATAGTGTTAATTTGTGCCATTATTTGTGATTCATGATTAAGGTGAAACCTACCAGTTTTCTCTACTGTAGTGTTATCATTTTTTCTTTGTAACTTTTTTTTTTAGACACAGTCTTGCTCTGCCCAGTCTGGAGTGCAGTGGCACAAACTTGGCTCACTGTAACCTCTGCCTCCCAGGCTCCAATAATCCCCCCACCTCAACCTCCCAAGTAGCTGGGACTACAGGTGCGTGCTACTCAGTTAATTTTTGTATTTTTAATAGAGACAGAGTTTCGCCATGTTGCCTAGGCTAGTCTTGAATTCCTGGACTCAAGTGATCCACCCACTTCAGTCTTCCAAAGTGCTGGGATTACAGGTGTGAGCCACCGGCCTGGCATCTCCTTTGTAATTTAAAAGTAATCTGTGAACAAAAAGCAATCTATGCACATGAAACAATACCTATCATCACCAATCATTAGAGAATGCAAACCCAAACCATAATGAGGTACCAATTCAAATCCACAAATAGGGCTAAAATTTAAAAGACAGACATCAACAAGTTGGCAAGGATGTGGGGAAACTGGAATCCTTATCCACTGTTGATGGGATATAAAATGGTGCAGCCCCTTCAAAAAACAATTTGGCAGTTCCTCAAAAAGTTAAACATAGGTACATATGACTCCGCAATGTTACTCCTAGCTGAGAACTGAAAATCCAAGGGAACTGAAGACACATCTCCACCAAAATCAGGACTGTTTATAGCAGTATTACTCATATAGACAAAAGTGAAAACAAATGTCCATCAATTGATGAATGGATACATAAAATGTGGTATAGCCATACAATAGAATATTATTTGGCAGTAAAAAAGAATGAAGTGGCTGGGCACAGTGGCTTACACCTGTAATCCCAGCACTTTGGGAGGCGGAAGTGGGTGGATTGTTTGAGTCCAGGAGTTGGAGGCCTGGGCAACATGGTGAAACCCTGTCTCTAAAAAAAAGTACAAAAATTAGGCTGGGTGCAGTGGCAGATGCCTATAATCCCAGCACTCTGGGAGACTGAGGTGGGCAGATCACTTGAGTTCAGGAGTTCAAGACCAGCCCAAACAACATGGCAAAACCCTGTCTCCACAAAAGAAAAAAACAAAATTAGCCAGCATGGTGGCCCATGCCTGTAGTACCAGCTACTCAAGAGGCTGAAGCAGAAGGTTGGCTTGAGCCCAGGAGGTGGAGGTTGCAGCAAGCCAAGATTGTGCCACTTCTTGTGCCACTATTCTGCTTAAACACAGAATAATTCTTTCTCCAGCCTGAGCGACAGAGCCAGACTCTGTCTCAAAACAAAACAAAAACAAAAATTAGCTGGGCATGGTGGCATGAGCTTATAGTCTCAGCTGCTTAGGAGGCTGAGGCGAGAGGACTGCTTGAGCCCAGGAGGTGGAGGTTGCAGTGAGCTGAGACTGCGCCACTGCACTCCAGTCTGAGTGACAGAGTGAGACCCCATCTCCAAAAAGAAAAAGGAATGAACTACTAATACATGCTAGAGCATAGAGAATGCTGGAAACCAAGAGCTCATGGAGCATAGAAAATCCATCTCCTCCGTGCCCTATCCAGATTCCTATGTGAAAGAAGCCACTTATGGAAGACTATTTTGTATGATTCCATTTATGTGAGGTGTTCAAAATAGGTACATTTCTAGAGACAGAAAGTAGATTTATGGTTGTCAGGGGATAGGGGAAGGAGGGGAATAGGAACTAATGCTAATGGGCGAGAGAGACAAAAACATTCTAAAATTAGATTGCGGTGATAGTTGTACAGCCCTTTGAATATACTAAGAAAACATTGAATTGCACATTTTAAATGGTAACATAAGGTGTTTGGATTATATCTCAATAAAGCTGTTTTTTTTGTTTGTTTTTTTTGGGTTTTTTTGAGACAGAGTCTTACTCTGTCACCCAGGCTGGAGTGCAAAGGTGTGATCTCAGCTCACTGCACCCTCCGCCTCCCGGGTTCAAGCGATTCTCCTGCCTCAGCCTCCTGAGTTGCTGGGACTACAGGCACACGCCACCACGCCCAGCTAATTTTTGTATTTTTAGTAGAGATGAGGTTTCACCATGTTGGCCAGGATGGTCTCGATCTCCTGACCTCGTGATCCACTCGCCTGGGCCTCCCAAAGTGCTGGGATTATAGGTGTGAGCCACCATGACCGGCCAGAAGCCCTGTTGTTGAATGGAGTGGGTCTGCAACAAATGCCTATAGGAACCTTAGGAGGACTTCTGCTGTCAGAGGGATTCCGTGAGGCACACACTTAGATCTTTCTGATGCTTAATGACTGCTTTCACAGTCACAGCTTTGGCTTCATCTTTACCCATAAAGCCTTTAAAGGCTTTATCTTTATATTCTTCATCTACACCCAGAGACTATGTGTTCCTGACAGTGCTCTGGAGTTGATCTTTGCCCCGAGTTTTTTTTTTTATTACTTTGACGATTCTTTCTTGGCTGGAAAGATTATCTTGGTCGTTTTATATCGCCTCTAAATTCTGCTTAAACACAGAATTATTCTTTCTTTAGCTTTTCTCCCACTATCTGTATCTTGGGATACAAGGCTCAAATAAGCCAGACAGACACTTTCAACACTTTGCCTGAAAATCCTAGCCAGAGTCATCAGTTAATGAGACACCTCTTCTACTTTCCACATTAGTGCCGATGAAAGTTTCACTCAACTGTCCACCACTACATCAGAGTCTGTGTTCCTCCAGATTCCAATAATGCTTCCCTCAACTTTCTCTTGAGCCTTTACCCACAGTCTCCTCAAGGCCCTGCCAGCTTTCCCTCGCAGTCTCACTGAGGCTGCCCGGCGCCTCCCACCTGTGTTAGCTTCTGCTATGGCAGTGCCTCGCTTCCAGGTACCGAATCCTGTTCCAGGAGTCTGTGGCTGCATAGCAAATGACATCAAGCTTAGTGGCATAAAACCACAACCATTTTATTATTCTCACAGATCCTGTGAATTAGGAATTTGGATAGGGTGTGGAGGAGATGGATTTTCTATGCTCCATGAGGTCTTGGACCTCAACCAGGAAGACTCGGTGCATGGGAGCTGGAACAGCTGAAGTTGGAGAATCCACTTCCAAGATGGTTCTTCCTGCCTATAGCTGCTGCCAGCCTGGAGGGCGTGGCTGGGAGGCTGGCTCAGCTGGGTCTCTTGGCTGGAGCACTACACATGGCCTCTCTGGCACCGTGGCCGCAGGAATTGGACTTCTTACACAGTGGCTCAGGAGAAAAAGAAGTCAGCAGAGGGGGACAGAAGTGATGTGGGACAGGCGAGTCTCACTCCTCTTGGCAGGGTTTTCCCAGATAAAGCAAGCAGAGGGTGTGGAGAGGAGTGGGGGATGACAGGCTGGGAAGAAAGCATCTTAGCCATCCATGGTGTGAGTGTGTGTGCACACGTGCACACACACACACACACACACACACACTCACTCTGTGAGGCAAACAGGTTTGCTGGGAGTAGCCAGACTTGAGTAAAGACAGATGGCGTGAGTGAGCTGGGTGAGGTTGCTCAGCTCTGGAATTTCTCCAGCCTCACTGGGGGCTGGGTACTGTATGTCAGGACTGTCCCGTGGGTGGGGGATACATACCATGGGGCAGTAGCAGCCAGAAGAGAATGAATGGTGTAGAGGGTTGAATAGTGGCCCCTTCAAGAGAGATATGTCCAAGTTCTAAACTCCTGCACCTGAGATGAGTTCATCCTAGATTTGTGGTGAGCCTTAAATCCAGAGACAGGATCCTTCTAGGAGAGAGGAGAGGGAGCTTTGAGACACAGACGCAGAGGAGGAGGCCGTGTGAAGATGGAGGCACAGACTGGAGGCACCACTGCCAAGCAACATTGCGGATTGCCTGCGTCTGCCAGAGGCTTGGAGAGAGCTTGCCACGGCCCTCCCTCAGAGCCTCCAGCAGGAACCCACCCTGCTGACACCTTGATTTCAGGCTTCCAGCCTCCACACTGTGGTGGAATGAATCACTGTTGTTTTGAGCCACCCAGTTTGTGGCAGTTTGTACCTCAGTCCTAGGAAGCTAGCAGGCAGTCCAGATAGGAATGGTTGGTGAGGCAGGAGGTGGCAAGGGGGCCCAGCGTGTCCCCAGTCTAGACCACCCATCCCTTCGGTCCCACCAGCCCTGGCCCTCAATGTTTTGCACGCTTTGAGCCCTGATCCAGGGGCCTTCCCTTTCCATGGCGCCACGGCTCAGCACCGCTTCACCGGGGCCTGCGTCTTCTTAGGACCCACAGTGGCACGGTCTCGAGCACAGCGCCTGGTCTGTGTCCTGCACCACTGCTGGTGTCGTCTCCCTTTCCTATCTCTCACTCTCTGTGGAAGTGCTTTGTATACAGTGAGTGCTTAATAAAAGTCACTTTTCTCTTCTCGAGTCCCCTAATGCTTGCCCCAGCCCCTTTCCCTGCTCCAGCGGAATTTGTGTCCTAAACTTGTCAGAGACAAGGATAAGTCCCCCCACCCCCTGCTCCAGTGTGATGGTGTTCCCTCCCCTCCCACACAGCGCCCCGGCCTCACGTTCCCCATAGGAGCTTGTGGGGTGATCATTAGCCCATGTGCCTCCTGACCCCACTCCCTGTCACTAATTTGTGGGTAAACTTGGACAAGTCATGGCACCCTCTGCTCCCTAGTTTCCTCTCAGATAAAATAGAGGGTTGGAGTAGACACATTCACCCATGCATTCCTCCATTTACGGGAAAGTTCTTTACTGAGAGGGTGTGCTGTACCTCTGCCTTCAAGGAACTCTGGTTCTATAGGTTTTTTTGTTTTGTTGTGTTGTTTTGAGACAGAGTCTCGCTCTACCCAGGCTGGAGTGAAGTGGTACAATCTTGGCTCACTGCAACCTCTGCCTCCTGGGTTCAAGCAATTCTCCTGCCTCAGCCTCCCGAATAGCTGGGATTACAGGTGTGCGCCAGCACACACAGCTAATTTTTGTATTTTTAGTAGAGATGGGGTTTCACCATGTTGGCCAGGCTGGTCTTGAACTCCTGACCTCAGGTGATCCACTTGCCTCGGCCTCCCAAAGTGCTGGGATTACAGGTGTGAACCGCTGTGCCTGGTCAAGGTTCTGTGGTTTTAAAACTGCTGCTCTGGAGAATCTGTCCAGGTGCAACCCAGGCATTTCTTCCTCCCGTGTACCTATTAGGAAGCAGATTTTGGCTCAAAATAAGAAAGACCCTTCTACCAGAATGGCCCACAAATGGACAGGCTTCCATAGAAAGGGGTGAGTCCCTGGTCCAGAGGAGCCTCTGGGATTGCTTCCAACTGTGGGATCCAGATAGCCTCCATAAAGGGTTATTGAACAGGAGGACCAATTTAACTCTGTCCACATGAAAATAAACGTGGAGATTTTACTTCAAATTCAGCAGCTCTGGTGAGAAGGCTCTCACATAGGTCCATCTTAGACCCACACAGACTCCACGAGCATCTGAGGCCACCAGTGCATGCCAGACGAGGGAAACGGCTCGGGTGTCAGAATTGCTTTTATTTTTATCTCCAGTCAGTCACAGACCCCAGGAAGGTGAGGCCAGGGAAGGGAAAAGGCGCGGACAGTGGGTTGCTTGCAGGAGCTGAGGCCAGTGGACAGCAGGAGTGTCTGGGGTATGGCAGCAGGGCCAGGTCCCTGGGGCTGTGTCTACCCTCAGGCACTCAGGAGGGCTCAGGCAGGGGTACACTGTGTCTGAGAGATGCAACCGTCGTTCAGCAAAAGGGCTCAGTGGTGGCTGATGAGAAGATGGGTCTAGGGCTGTCTGAGAAGAGCTGTTGGCCCGATCCTGCCCCAGCCTCCAGCCACATGGGCCCTCGGTGATGCTCCCAACCAGGCCCCGCGTTTCCTCAAGCAGCCACCAGAGGGCAGAAAAGTGCTTGTGCAAAATCCCAACCCACACAGGAGAGCAGCTAGAACACCTGGGACTTTGCCTCACGTGGGCCAGGGAGGGAGATACCAGCCTTTTGGAAAACAGGTGTCTGTCCCATCCTGACTCCTTCAGAAGGAAGGGTAGAGAATGGAAGAACTAAGATTCTAGGGCTTCCCCAGGTGATACAGAAATAGCCATAGGTGTTCCCTGGGAATGGGTCCCAGACTCGCGTGTGCCTCCCTAGCCCCCATCTGCCACTTCTAGGAGAGGACTTCAGTGGGAGACCCCTCACCTCACATTGCAGATGATCAGATTCCTGGCTGCCTCCAGCTTTACAAAACCCAGCCCGCCCCTTCCCAGGCCCAGCCCCACCCAGGCCAAAAATGTGAGGGGCCCGCAGGTTCCCTTCCTCCTCTACAGCTGTGACATCTACTCAGCTGCGGTTTCCTGTAATCCTGCATTCCTGTTCCCCCCCTTCCTCCTTCCGACACCTCTCCTGGTGTTTCGGGGCTCCCCACTGCCTGGCGATGGAACGTGTAGACTTTGGCCTGGACTCTGCTGCTGACACTGTGGTACCTGGGACCCCTCCGCTCAGGAACCAGGAGTAGGAGGCTTCAGCATCTTCCGCCCAGCCTCCTCAGCTCACAAATAAGCCAATTCTCAAATGGCTGTGATGCGTGTGGTTCACCGTTTATAGCCAAGGGCCTGCTCCTCCTCCCCCAAGCCTTTGGCACTCAGCCCTGAATAAATTTCTAAATCCCCAGTTTCTGCATAACTTATCCCAGGGAAAGGAGAACTTGGACAAGTAGATTCTAGGAAGCATGGCCATCTGACAGTGGCAGGACCGTGAGGTGCTGGGGCTGACCCCTCTGGAACTGAGGCCAGTGACCAGGAGAGGAAACCGAGGGGCTGGGAGGAGCGGAGGTGGAGGAGAGTGGGAGCCGGGAGAGGAAGTCAGCAGAGAGAAGTGTTCTGGTGCCTCTCGAGTCCCATCCTGGCTATGAACTTCCATGTGGCAGATGGAAAAACTGAATCCCAGACAGCAAGAAACCCTCATCTAATAAAAGGAGCCCACTGGTAGTGGGGCTAGGAACCAGAAATCTTGCCTCCCAGCTCATGTCTGGATGGTAGAAACCTCAGGGTGCAAAATCTGGCAAGGGATTTTGGGAGAGATAGGAGACCGGGGCGGCACTGAGGACAAGAAATCCCCAGGGACAACAGGGCCTGACCACCTCCCTCTCTGGGCTCCCATATGGTCTCATTCTGGCCCCCACCCAGGCACAGAGGCAAGTGTCATACCGTTTGTGTGAGGCAGCTGTGGGTCTGAACCCCAGGCCCGCCACTAGCTAGCCGTATGACCTGGGACACATTACTGAGCCTTTCTGAGCCCCTCGGCTTTTCCCTCTGCAATCGGCATGAGTGGAGTGCTGCCTCTGGGGGGTCACTGCGATGGGTTCGTTTAGACCAGCACACAGTGGGCATCCCACCCGTGCCCCCAGTGCCTTTGCCGCACACACCACCCGCCAGTTCTTGGCTCCTTTTCTCTTCAAATCCCCAAGATGGAACAACACTTCAAACGCTTCGGCAGTGCTTCTTAAAAGCGAGTAGGAAGGACAGGGAGGGATGGGGTTGGGAAGGCACAGTTAGTACACCTCGTCACCCTTCCCGGGGCAGATGGAGCTCCCAGCACCGGGGAGAAAGAGGACCCCAGAGGGCGAAGCCAAAAGAGGGTCCTGCTATCCGCTCAGAGCCTTCCCATCTCCTCACAGTAACTTTCCACTGGCCTGGAGCTGGCCACTGCGCCTGCTGGCTGCACGCTCCCCCAGGTGTGGCCTCCTGGTCCTCTCCCTGGCAGGCGCCCCTCCGGGGGTTGGAGGGCTGACGCACACCCTGCCTGAGATCCCAGCCGCCTGGAAGCTGATAAGGAGCCCTGGCCTCATTACATGGGACCAGCTGGAGGGACTGGCCCTGGCTGTTAGCATCAGCTGGATGGCTTTCAAATTGGAAAGATGCAGAGATAAGTGGCGTTGGGGGCACTTAGGGACTCTGGGCTGAGTGAGTGGCCAGTGAAGCTAGGAGAGATGTGGATGCTGCCAACTACGAAGGCCTCAGGAGGCCTGGCTGGGGACGAGCCAGCCAGCAGCAGCCCACGGGGAGGGTGTAGGAACTGAGAGGTGCAGAAGGGACTCGGCACAGCCTCGGGTTAGGGCTGGGGCAGAGCAGGACTCCTTCCAGATGGGCCTGGCCTAGCAGCTAGAAGGATCGCCTCCTCCCCCAGAACATCAAGCCGGAGGGCCCAACACGCCCGCTCAGCCTCAGGCCTGTGCACACAGCCTGGTGGGTGGAGAGAAGAGAGTGAGAGGATGTGGGCCTTGGTCCTGCAACCCCAAATGCTTCTGGGTGGGTGCTGGTCTGGGTGGATTGGCGAGGCTGGCAGAGCTCAGACCTCCTGACTGGCTGCCCTGCTCCTGCCTCCCTGGGAGCCCTGGGACAGGCCATCACTGAGGAGCAGGGTCCCCAGCCCTCACCTCCTGCCCCAACAGTGCTCTGTCATGACCCAGAAGGGTCATTCATAGCAAGCAACAGACAGCACAGGCTTCAGTCCTCTCCCATTGCCCTTGGCCTCCTGATCCAAATCAGAGCCAAGAGAAAATGGGCAGCCTGGGACAACCATGCTGCCTGCCCACTCTACCTGCCCAGCCACATCCCCCTCCCCCGCTTCTTACAAAGTGTTAACACCTGACCTGGACGAGAAAGGAGGACATAGACTGGACACAGAACAGTGTGCCCCAAGGTCACATGGTTGTACGGCCCTGGGAGGAACTGTGGGGGCTCAGGGCCCCGTCGGGCTCCCGGGGTCTCTCTCCCGCATCTGAAATCCTGCTATGCCTCTCCCACTTGTACCTTGGGCCCTCAAACCCAGAGGAACCTTCAGCCTTGACTGTCCTGGTTTGGAAGATGTAATGTGGGGAACGGGGTGTCAAGGGGGGGTGATGTGGCCTCAGTTCCTCAGGGTCCCCATGGCGTATGTACAAGCAGCAGAAGGCTGGGCTGGGCCGGGCCGGGCTGGGGTACAGCAGCCTGGCCACAGACTGGGTTGGCAGCTAGTTTTATATCTGGTCTTGCAGGAGCGCAGGGGAGGGACAGGGAACCAGGAGGGGGCACATTCTCTGGAGGATGGGGGGATGGGGAGGGCTCCTCATTCCCGGTTAGTGCCAAAAAGCTGCAGGAAGAAGGTGAAGATATAGATGATGTCTAGGTAAATGTTGAGGGCTCCAAAAATGTACTCCTCGGGGCTCAGCGAGTGGCGTCGGTTACCCATCAGCAACTGGGTGTCCAGTGCCAGGAACTGGAGAAGTGAGGAGAGAGAGAGAGAGGTCAGAGGCCCAGGCAGTGTGACACTGACTACGGTGCCCCCCTTAGGCTCACTCCCAATTTCATTCCCCTCACCTGCTGCCTGGCTGCCCAGTGACCCTCCTGTGACACCTTCTATCCCTAATTCTATTCAGCAGCTATTTACTGAGCACCTGCTATTTGCCTGGCACAGGAATACAGCAGAGAACAAGACAGCCAGGATCCCTGTCCTCACAGAGCTTAGAGTCTAGAGGAATGACAAGTAGAACAGGGTTCCAGGGAGCAGTGGGGCTGATAACAAGGAACCTCACCTATGTGAGTGTGGCAGGGAGTTAGGGAAAGCTTCCTGGAGGAGGGGACCTTCAAGCTGAGGTCTAGTCTTCTTTCCATTCCCTTGGGACCCTGCTCTCAGAGGAAGGTGAACTCTTCAGGTAATGGTGAGCAGGCCCCAAGCATTGTGCTGGACAGTCATCAGCCCATCAGTGCTGCTGGCATCCCCATCAAGTAAGAATCAGATTCTTCCTACAGGAAATGAGGCCCAGAGACCTTAACTATTTGCCCAAGTTTACACAGCTGGAAAGTGGCAAAGCCAAGATTTGAACCTGAACAGGCCAGCTCCGGAGCCCCAAGTGTAACCATTCTGCCCTGCTGCTAACGGCACACAGGGTTAATGCATTTCCTCCGAGGAAACAGGCTCTCCCCTGGAGCCCTGCTTGGCCTAATGGACTATGAACAGATTCCCTTCGAGACAGCACTGTGCCACCCTGCTGCCCCCCGCCTACCCTTCCCATGTAGCTTTCCTCTGGGCTCCAAGCCTAGGAGCAGAACCCTCGAGAAGTAGCGTCTGAAATTTGGCAGGCGTGGTGCACTTTTCTGGAGAAAGAGTTCAAAAAGTCCACCAGTGTCTCAAAAGTTATGCAGCACTGGTCCACATGGGATTGGAATTCTTTACATTGATTCACATTCTTGTTAACTGGGCTCTTCAGTCACTTGTGTATGAAAGTAGTGTTCCCGGGGTCCTCTGAAACTCATTCATTATACAACAAGTATGCATGGGGTGACAGCTGCATGCCAGGGACTGTCTGAGAGCAGGAGACGAGAAACACAAAGCCGCGCCTGCCTTGGGGAAGCTCACAGCATCATGAGGAACACTTACAGATCATTACAAGAAAACCCAGGAAATGCACAATTAGGGCTATGAAGGAGGAGCTACTGATCGGGCCAGAGGAAGGTGACCCAGGAGAGGTGGTATTTCACCTGGGGCTTGAGTAGGAGTTTGCTAGCTGAGGAGCCTAGGGAAGCCTGGGAGGCCTGACGGGCTTTGTGTGAAGAGGGAAGAACTCCATGAGGCAGGGGCTATGGGAGACGCAGATAGAGGAGGAAGGGCTTGGGGCCTGGCCTTGCAGCTTGCAAGGACCCTGCTCAGGAGGCAGCGGTCATGCCCAGTTCCCTTTCCTTCACACCCGCCATGGACTCCTTGACTCCCAAGACCCAGACTTCAGAGTTACTATAGGTGAGCCCCGTGGAACCCTAGTTGAATCCCAGCCCCAGTGAAACGCCCCCCACCCCATGCCTAAGAGGCCAGGGCTCCAACAGGGAGCAATTCCAGCAAGCAGGACATTGAGGCAGGGCCACCCCTTAAATGCGGGGAAGTGGGGGCAATTAGGAGCACAAGCTTGAAAGTCAGATCCACATGGACTCCAGGCGCTGCTCTATCACTCATTAGCGGTAGGACCTGGGCAGAGCATTGCACCTCTCTGGGCCTGTGAGTCCCTATGTGTAAACGAGAGATGAGCGCGCCTGCCTCCTGAGGCTGTTGTGGGAATGAGATAATGCATGCAAGGGGCCTGGCACGGTGCCTGACACGTGGTAAGCACTTAATGAACGCTTGCTATTATATGAATGTGGCTTCATTGTTATTATCTGCAGAAAGAGGTGCCCTCTTGAGGACGTGCCTGCGCTGCTGGTGAGACTCAGGTGTCTCTTACTTCTCATCAGGGAGGCAGCACTGTTCCTGGGGGAGCTGAGTGGCCTTAACAGAGCAAAAATGGGAGCCATGCCCGGGGCTGAGGGGAGCCCTGCACAGGGCGCATCAGACTCTTGAGCTCAGTGGCATTGAGGGAAGGGCACCCCAGACGGGAGCAGGAGTTGAAATGCCTGGGGTTGAGGCCCGGCTCCATTGCTGGTAGCTGAGTCATCCACTTGACCTCAGTGTCCTCATCTACAAAATGGGATAGCAGCAATGCCCACACCACAATGTGGTTGTGAGGGTAGATTTATCACCGTGTATGTGGCATCCACTATTTCAGTTCTTTTTTTTTTTTCTTATTTTCTTAACCACAATCAGAAGAACACTATTTCTATTCTTATGATTTCTCTCTATTCCGCTCTGCTCCTTCTGCATTTGATTTGGATTCCCAAGCACATTTTCCTTCGGCAGAGAGAACGAGCAAGCACAGGGCCCGGTGCGAATGCTTCGGGCCGCTTGGCAGTCACAGCTCCCAGCGTGAGTCCATAAACTGCTGATCTGGCTGATCAATCAGTAGCTTGCTTGGTTGGTTTCCCAGAGCCCGGTCACCCCTGGGTGAGCTAATGAAATGGGGTCTGTCAACTTGGAAGGCTTGGACTTGTCCAGCTCTAGGGGTGGCCCTTCTGAGAAGCACCCACGCAGGAGACCCCCTAGAGCAGCCAGCTGACTTTTCTCTTGGAGAGAAGAGGAATGAAATGATTTCTGCCCAGCCCTTGGCCTATGGCCATGGATGCTTATCTATGCAGTGCTCTCTGGGATGGCCTGCTTCAAATTTCACCCCAGTACGACCTGTCACTGCCACCTCATGCCTGTGAGTCAACCAAAGTCTTTTCATCATTTATTCTCAATAATATTTACTGAACACCTACTATGTTCCAGAGAACATGCTCTCATAGAACTGACAGTCTAATGAAGGCAAAAGACATGATCAGAGATTCTGCATGGCAGTGCCTTCATTTTACAGGGGAAAGGCATCTGCTGCCATCTCCTTAGTGATGGAAAGCATTGTTAACTAATGGCTTGTTAGAGTTAACATCTTAGGGTGTAGCTAGGGTCTTGGCTGAGAGCTAGCAACAGAGTTGACTGCAAGCCCCTAAAAGGAGAGCAGGTAGTTGAGTTAGTGGCTAGCTGAACAGGAGACCCTGCAGGAGGAGCACGTGGGATGGGGCAGGAGGCCCCCCCGAGACTAGGACGCTATAACTTACATCTGAAGAGCCCTTCCCCAGGCCAACGCTTGATCTCATCTCCCTCCCCCCATTTGCCCTGGGAGGTGGGTGTCCTCATGGTCTTACACACGAGGAAGGGAGTCTCAGAGCTGAGTGACTTGCTGATGGCCGCTTATCTAGTGGTGACTCCTACGTTGCTGGAGATGGGGAGGAGCGGGCTTGGAGGGAGGAGGGAAGCATGTGCGGAGGACACAGGCGCCAAAGGCAAACTTCCCTGCCTCACCTTACCGGCCAGCACTGGACCTGGCCGGGACCCCCGGCTACACATTTAGCCTGACCCTGCCATATCTGGGGCCCAGGCTTATGTCTGTTGTCCTCCCTGAATGTGGCCCCAAAGGTGACACTGAGGGGCTCTGGGCAGTGCATGCCATGGAAAGGCCAGCTAAGAGCCACCAGCCGGCAGGCACTGAATACAAAAAGCTGGGTTTGCAATGTGTTGAATCAGCATAAACAGTGACACGTGGACTGTGTATGTCCTGCAGAAATGCCTCTGTGAAGGCGTGGAGGCAACCCCCCTAGCTGTTGTTTGCAGCGTCGGTTCTAACAGTGAGATGCTGAAACAACCCAAACTCTACCAACACGGGGGCGTTTAAATAAACTCTGGGCAGCAGTACTGAGGTGGAAACATCTGTGAGAGACGCTACTGTGAGAAAAAAGCAAGTTGCAGAAAAATCCACATCATATGATCCCATAAAACTATACATGTCAGAGGAGCCAACATAGCAAATATCTATGAAATGCATATAGAAAGGTCTGGAAGGAGAGACAATTGACCATCGTGGTTCCCTCTGGGGAAAGTGGTGAGAGACACGGTCAAAATGACATTTGCTTTTTTCTACATTTAAGATTTTCCAAAAGTGAAATCTGTGAATAAATGTATTCACATGTTATATAATTAGAAGTTTAAAATAGAAGGGTTAAGATAGCACAAACGAAGAGTTTGTGAACTCTTTCACTGAATTCTCACCATAAGCCTCTGCGGCTGGGGTTGCACTATCAGCTCCACTATTTGCTGAGGACACTGAGGCAGAGACAGTGTAAGTAAGTGACTTGCCCACGTCACACAGCCCAGGGACAGCTAGAGGGTGAACTTGGGGTTTGGGGATTTTCTGGAGAAGAGACTAACAGCCAGATGTCCAGGTGCCCCGGCTGGGCTGTAGGAGAGGGTGAGGGGGTTCGGGAGTGGAGAGAGACCCCTGAGTGGAGATCTGGTGCCCATTTCTTGCCTGATGCCAATAGAAGATACTTCTCCCCATTGACCTGGGTGTCAAAAATTTAGATGTCACAGATGACATTTGCACCTCCCAGGAGGGTCACCAAAGGAATAGGGTCTGGCAGGCATTTGAGTCAGAAAGCCTGGCCCAGGATGAAAGGGGGGTAGTGTGTGAAAGTGTATTAATGACAGCAATTATCTATCCACTTTTTAAAAAGTGGGCTGGGCGTGGTGGCTCACGCCTATAATCCCAGCATTTTGGGAGGCTGAGTGGGGGGCGAATTGCCTGAGGTCAGGAGTTCGAGACCAGCCTGTCCAACATAGTGAAACTGTCTCTACTAAAAATACAAAAATTAGCCGAGTGTGGTGGTGGGCACCTGTAATCCCAGCTACTCTGGAGGCTGAGGAAGGAGAATCACTTGAACCCGGGAGGTGGAGTTTGCAGTGAGCCGAGATCGCACCATTGCACTCCAGCCTGGGTGACAAGAGTGAATCTCCGTCACACACACACACACACACACACACACACACACACACACACACACACAAAGTGAACCAGGAGGCAAGGTAGGCATCAATGGCCTGTGGCAATAAGTGGAATAAAATATTTTGTATGAAAGAGCCATGTGTGGTCACAGGAGGAAGGGCATGAGTCCAGGATAATACAGTGCTTGAGAACATAGGCTGGGAAGTCACACAAACCTGGGTTCAAATCTTGGCTCTGACCTTAGGCAACTTACTAACACGTAAGAGTTATTGATCACTAACCACACACCAGGCACTAAGTGCTTTACATATATGAATGCATCCAAACGTCACAGCCACCTACGAGGGAGCTAATGTTCTTGTCTCCATTTTACAGTTAGGGAAACTGAAACACAAAGACGTCACATAACTCGGAGAGTCTACACAGCTAGAATGTGACAGAGAATAGCTTTGATTCCTATAGTGAATGATAATCTTGTCATTTAGATCACCAGTGTTTGAAGCCAGGCAAAATCTGGTGATCTAAATGACAAGGTTATCATTTACCATAAGAATAAAAGCCAGGCCGGGTGTGGCGACTCATGCCTGTAATCCCAATACTTTGGGAGGCTGAGGCAGGTGGATCACAAGGTCAGGGGATCGAGACCAGCCCGGCTAACATGCTGAAACCCCGTCTCTACTAAAAATACAAAAATTAGCTGGGTGTGGTGGCGCGCACCTGTTGTCACAGCTACTCGGGAGGCTGAGGCAGGAGAATCGCTCCTGGACTGCAGTGAGCTGAGATCCTGCTACTGCACTCCAGCCTGGCAACAGAGCGAGACTCCATCTCAAAAAAAAAAAAAGTAAAAGCCATCATCGATTGAGAAATTGCCATGGGCTGAGTGTGAGGAGGCTGTTTTACCTTCATGTGTTACCCTGTTCATCCATTACAACAACCTGTGAGACAGGCAGGTTAGCCCCATTTTAAAGATGAGGCCATCGAGGCACAGAGGGTCAAGTCGTTTTGGCCAAGTTCACAAAATGTTAAGAGGAGCAGTGAGGCCTTGAATGTGACTTGGTCGGGGGCACTGGCCAGCTGCGGAGCCCCCTCCCCACTCCACACCCCCACTGGCACTGCCAGTGCCTATTCCTGGCTCTGCTCTGAAGAACCAGGTCCTGGATGTGGGAGCAGAAGTTCCTTTGCGCCCTGCAGGCAGGTGTGGTGCTGCATCTGTCTCCCCTCCCTCTGTCCCCCACCCCAGGGCTTCTCCACCTCCTCCAGTCAGGTTTGAGCAGGGTGTGGGCAGGGGGATGAGCGCCTCAGGAGTGAGACAGGAAGGCCTCAGGAGGGGGCCTGCACACTCTCCCCTGAAGGAGCAATCACTGATCAGTCCCCCACCCCAGCCTGGAGGAACCCACTCCACTTACAGGTTGTCTGGGTGAGGACTTGGGGGAGGCCGCAGGACTGTTTGAGTGGCAGAGGGTGGGTGACGAAATAGAGGTTCTCACTGGCTCCTTCAGCCTCAGGTAAGGCATTGAGGGAAAAGGGCCTCCAAGCTCTGAATGGAATGGAGATAAATCTAAAATAAAATCATGCCCAGCCTTGGATTTGTGTGGCCATTTGTACTTTTTGAAGTGTTTTCCTAATTGTGAGGAAGGTAGGGCATATACTGCCATCCCCGATAGAAAAGCAGGGTGAGGGGTGGGGGTAGACAGGAGTAGTTTTCTTAAATCCCTTGGACGCTGTGGGTCTGGCCCAGGCTGGTCATGGTATGTGTGTGTGTGCGCACACCTGTGTGTATGTGTGTATATGTGCATACATATGTCTGTATATGTGTGCATGTGTATGTGTGTGCATATATGTATGTATATGTGTGTGTGTGCATGTGTATTTGTGTGTGTGTGTATATGCGTGCATGTGAGTGTATGTGTATAGATGTGAGTTTATGTTTGTATGTGCATGTGGGTACATGTGTATATGAATGTGTATATACATGCATGTGTGTATATGTGTTCATGTGAGTGTATGTGTGTATATGTGAGTTTATGTGTGTACATGTGGGTATATGTATGTGTATGTATGTGTTTGTGTTTGTGCACATGGGTATGCGTATGTGAGTTTATGTGAGTGTGTATATGTGTGTATGTGCATGTGTGTGTGTGTGTGAAAGTGTGTGTGTGTGTCTCTGGGCATGCTGTCTCAGCTTCAGTGCATGCGCAGCTTCAGCAGCAGCTTCCTCAGGCAGGTTCCTGCCAGCTCTGAGAGCTCCAGGTCTCAGCCCTGCTTTCCTTCCAGAGACAAAGGACAGATAGCTGTGTGTCTCTCCATGGTCAGTGATCAACACTGGAACTGGAGGTCCAGCACCCCTACCAAGTGTATTCCTATTCCAGCTCCACTCGTCCAAATGCTATTAGGCTTGCAGCATCCAGTACTGACCACACACAGTCTCCCCTGTCCCGGCCTCAGCTCTGGTACACTGCCGTGACCTCCTGACTGATCTTCCAGCCTCTGGCCTGTCTACTTAGCTTCTCACTAATCTGCCTTAAAGCACGAATGTGATGTTTCCTTGTAACTGTCAGTGGTTCCCAAGGTCTTCAAATGGGCTGGGCTGGGCAGGGAGTGAAGAGGTCTATTCCCACTGGGCCCATCACCTAATTTCTAAAGTCTTATGCCTTGTTCCTTCCCAAGGACTCTGGCACTTGGGCTCCCGATTTAGGGGGCTCAGAGACCTTAGCTTTCCCAAGGAAGGACCAACTCTGAGATGGGGCAATCTGCCCCAAGTCCCCTGGGCCCTGGAGGTTCAGCTGTGGCTAGAAGCCGGCTGCAGGCATGAACCCCCACCTCATTCCCTGCCCCATTACCCCAGCCTGACCCGACCCTCATGCTCCCCGTGTGCCCTTCCATGAGTTTCTACAGAAAAGCACCCAAAGAAAGAGCACTAGGGGGAACAGGAGGATTTGGCCACACTGGGGTCAGAGCCATTCAGCTGGCTCACCCACTTCTACTGGCATTTGGGTTCTGGCATCCCAAATCGGGGGGACATGGGGTAGGGGTGAGGCCAAAAACCCAAAGCTCCCTGAGAATGTACTAAGGATGACGTGGGCAAGGCCTCGGAGGAGCCTGTTCCTCGAAGCTGGACCACAGCCCTAAGAAGCCTCGGCTCCCACCCCTCAGGTGCCGCCCCTTCCTGCTGGGCGGCCCTGCCCTCAAAGATGGCAGAATCTCAAGGGAGGGGCTGATGCTTTTAGGAGAGAAAATCACTGGATTCTCAAGTGCTTCCAAAGCTCAGGTTGGTGGGAGTTGGGGGAAGGGTCCCCCTGGGGGTCTGGGCCCTCCTCCTACCCTTCTCTTCACTACTCTCTAGCAGTCTCCTGGAGGCAGCGCACGTGGCAGGAATACCTGCGTGCAGCGTGGCGGGAGAGGGCAGGCTGGGGAGACCAGGGGACCACAGAGCCCGAAGGTCTGAGGGGCAGGATGTGGTCAGCACATGTTTCTGAGTTGGAGTTAACGGGAGGGTATTGGGATTTAGTTATGGGGCTGGGCCTCTGAGGACCTTCATCTACCTGAAACTGAGAGGAGGGAAGGGGAATGAGTCTGGAAGCTGCTCTCCTCAACATTCCGCTGCCCCATGGGCCCCAGGGGAGCTGCAGATGAACACGGGCAGGGGACTGGGTGACTGGCCCAGTGCTCTCCACTGTTGTTTCTATAATCTGCAGGATGATCCCGACCAAGGCCTTTTGGCATGTTGATCTCTTAATGAGATAACCCCTCCCCTGTGACTCACGGAAGACTGCCAGGCAGTGCTGAATTCAACTCAGCAGCCTGTGTATTCTCTGCCTGGCTCTGTCTACCTCCGCGGACCCTGCCCTGCCCTCTGCCACACCTCGGTCATCCGTTCATGTCACAAACATCTCCTGGTTGCCTACTATGTGTCAGGCCCTGTTCTGGGCACTGGGGCTGCAGTGATGAATAAGCCAGGCTACAATTCCTGCCTTAGGGAACTTGGATTCTGCTGGAGGGGGAGAGACGGTGAGCAACAGATCAGAAAAATACACAGTGTTTCAGGATGAGATGTGCTACAGAGGGAAACAGAGCAGGGACGGGGAGGGTGGGACAGAACTGCACACACCTGACGGATGGGAGAGAGGGCTGTGAGCAGACCCTAAGAACAGACCGAGGCAGGTGCAGAGGCCTTGGGTTTGGAGACAGCCTGCCAGGCTCAGGTAGCACGAGGCCAGTGTGGCTACAGCAGAGGGAAGCGGGGAGGTCAGAGAGGACCTATAGACTATGGGAGGTGATCGCTGGATTCTCAGTGGAGGAATGGAGGGGACCTAACGACTCCAGCTGCTGTGCTGTCATGGACGTGGGGTGCAGGGGCAGTCTGGAGGAGGCCATGGCAATAGTCAATCCAAGCTGCAGGCGACGGGGACTGGGACAGGGAGTAGCCATGAGGCCAGAGACAAGTGGTCAGATTCTGCATAGGAACCGGGGCCACAGCATTGATGCGGGGTGTGATGTGGGGGGTGAGGAGAGGGTAGGAGTGGAAGGTGTCACCAAGATATTTGTCCTGAGTGACAGGAAGATGGGCAAGGCTTTGGGAAAAGCAGGCATCCAGGGGAAGGGGCAAGAGCTTGGTTTTGTACATGTAAAGTCTGAGGTGCCTGTGAGACTTCCTCACGCAGACGGACCCTCACTAGGAACTGGAAATTCTAGTCTAGAATTCAAGAGAGAGATCTGCGCTAGAGATGTAAATGTGAGAGTGATCAGCATAAGACAAGGCAGTCAAAGTTTTGAGGCTGCCTGAGGCCCTGAGGGAGGAGGGTAGGAAGAGAAGAGTCAGGCCAAGGGCTGCAGGATCAGGAAGGCTGCAGAGAATCCTGGGCTGGTGGTGGCCTGGACACCACAGGAGGAAGGTGGTTTGGGGAGGGCGGGGGAGGAAAGGAACAGTTGTGTCCAATACTGCAGGGAGTCCAGCAAGATGTGGACTGAGACTGGGTTCCTGGATTCAGCCACACGGAGGTCCCTGTGACCTGGTGAGATGTGTTTACGAGGATCAAGAGAACGGCCAGGCGCCATAGCTCACATCTATAATCCCAGGACTTTGGGAGGCCGAGGCAGGAGGATCATCTGCGGTCAGGAGTTCAAGACCAGCCTGGCCAACATGGCAAGACCCCATCTCTACTAAAAACACAAAAAATTTGACTGAGTGTGGTAGCATGTGCCTGTAGTCCTCGCTACTCGGGAAGCTGAGGCAGGAGAATTGCTTGAACCCAGGAGGAAGAGGTTGCAGTGTGGAGATCGTGCCACTGCACTCCAACCTGGACGACAGAGTGAGATCTTGTCTCAAAAAAAAAAAAAAAAAAAAGAGAGAGAGAGAGAGAGAGAATGGGAGAATTATGAGGAGAGTAGGGAAGAAGGAGAGAGGGAGGAGAGCCACTGGAGAGAGTGAGTGTCGGTTCTGTTACAAGGAGCCTCGCTGTATACGGGGAGCAGGGAATGGGCAGGAGTGTGAAGGGGGATGTGTGTCGAGAGTATTTTGTGGGTTTTTTTCAGATGGGAGAAATTGCAGCATGTGCCTATGCTAATGGGACTACTCCATAGAGAGGGCAATACTGATGACAGAGAGACAGAGAGAGAGGAAAAGTCTTGGAGAGACCTTTTCAGCCTCTCCCCAACTCCAGGCCAATAGAACCACAGAAGGTGTCCTCTTTGAAGGGAACCATAGGGGCACTGGAAATGGCACCAGGCTGGGCACAGGACGCCTATGTCTTGGTCCTCAATCTGCCTGTTTCTGGCCATAAGACTCTGTGCCAGCCCCTTCACACCCAGGGCTTCAGCTATGGAAAGCAAGTCTTACAGCATCAAGACTGCCTGCCCCCGGCCCCCGGCTGGACTGCGGTGGGGGCTGGACTGCGGTGGAGATTCAGTGAGGTAACAGGTGTGAAAGTGCTTTGTAAAACGTAAAGTGTGGAACGGAGGGTGGAGACTATTGTTATTATTCTAACAACACTAGGGCTTATCAAACAAATTTAAGGGATTACTGTTCACCCAGCCCTACTTGTATGCATGGCTTCCTCAGGGAGTTCACACACTCACTGGAACCTGATCCACGGGAAGCCAAGTAGACTCCCTGGCTGGACCCCATGGGTGCTCACTGCCTCCATCATCACCAGCCCGTCTGCCCTGGCTTGACTTCTCTTCTGTTCCCTGCAAATGCCACCCTCTAGGGCCTCCAAGCACGGTTGCCCAGGCCAGCTCTCCCTATGTGGCCCTCTTCTTTCTCTCCAAGGCCAATTCCCCACCCCATCCTTTGAAATCTTTCTTTAGGAAGTATTGCCTGCAGGGAAGGGCACTGGTATGGAGCCGAGAAAAGTTAGTGTCTTAGGTTGACCAGCTACCCAGCGTGCTCAGGATTTAGGGGCTCCTCAAGAACTGGGGCTTTCGGTGCTGAACCTGGGGAAGTCCTAGGTGGCCTGCGCTAAGCAGACACCTTAGTCTTGCTCAAGGCCATATTTAGCCATTATCTTGCCGGGAAACCATGGACAAATCATTCTGTTTCTCTGGAATTCAGTTTTGTCATCTGTAAGAAGAAGGCTGAGTGTTTCACTAGATCCCAGCCCTTCAGTTCCAAGCCTGGAGGTTGTTTATCCATTCTACAATACTGACTGCGCGCTACTCTGCGCCACGCACTGTGCTCTCCCGGCTGACCGGGTATCTGGGCAGCCACCCTGCACGTCACACACAGTAGGTGCTCTATAAAGACCATGGAAAGGATGCATGAATGAACCTGACACACCCCACTCGGGCTTGATCCCTACCTAAACCCCCCAAAGCCTCTGCTCACAGCTCTGACCCCACCCTTTCCCCCCATTTCAGCTCCCTCAGCCTGTCGCCCACAAGCCTCTGAAACCTGGACTAAGCTGCAACTCTGGCCACTGGAATTGAGCTGAACATTCCAGCAAGGAAGGGGAGAGTCTGGTCACTGCTTCCATTGTCAATAAATGTTGACCTTGAATGCCTTTCCAAGAGGATGTCACCAACACAAGCTTGCCCACCTGGGTGGGTCCTGAAACAGGATCACATTCGGGTTCGTGGAGCCCACCTGAACAGGCCTGTGTTGGGCAGCTCCAGGCAGGTGTCTGTTCCTGGTCATTTCTTTTTTCTTCCTTTTCTTTCTTTCTTTTTTTTTTTTTTTTTTTTGATGGGGTATCGCTCTGTCTCCCAGGCTGGAGTGCAGTGGTGCGATCTCGGCTCACTGCAACCTCCATCTCCCAGGTTCAAGCAAATCTCTCCCCTCAGCCTCCTGAGTAGCTGGGACTACAGTCATGTGCCACCATGCCTGGCTAATTTTTTGTATTTGTAGTAAAGACAGGGTTTTACCATGTTAGCCAGGATGGTCTCGACCTGCTGACCTCGTGATCTGCCCACCTTGGCCTCCCAAGGTGCTAGGATTACAGGCCTGAGCCATTGTGCCTGGCTTCGTCCCTGATCATTTCTTGTCTCCTGGGCATCTGCTTCCAGCCATGCCCCACTTAGCCTTAGACCCCAGGTGGGACTCACACCAGACTGTCCAGGTTCTCAGTTTGGCCCTACCACTTCCTAGGATGCTGTGTGACCTTGGGCATGTTATTTGATATCTCTGAGCTTCAGTTTCCCCATCTTAATGTATTAATGGTAGAACCTATCTTATAGACATATGACGAAGATTAAATGCACATGGAGAGCTGGCTGGGGGGAAGCAAGTGTTCAATAAATATTAGCTGTTGCTGTTATCCTAACCATCATCATCATCATGAACATTCTCAATTTCATGAGAACAGCAAAGAGCAAGCTTAATCTAACAGTGTCTCTCTCTCAGGGTACTTGGAATCTCCCCAGCTCCAAGAAGCCTTTCCCAATTCCCCCGAGGAGGGTAACTACGAACTTGGTCCACATGGCCAGGACGCCCCCATGCCCCCACCCCCACAAGCAGCGCTGACCCTCGCCTGGAGGAAGGGACTCTTCCCAGTTCTGCTTCTGTCTACAGCTTCCATCCTGCTGTTACAATCTTCCTTCCCTTCTGCCCAGGTCAGCTGGTCTGTCCTGGAGACCAGGCAGAATTCCCCGAACAAATGCAGCACTGAGCCTAGCTCCACCCTCAGGCTCCTGAGGATCCAGGGAGAAGGACTGTGGGGAAGATGGGAGGAGAAGGGGACTGGGGTCAGGATGCTGGGGAGGCGGCTGCCAAGGAGCCAGGCCACACTCACCAATGTAAACACACCCGCTCCCAGCGATGCGTAGACTGCGTGGAGCCAGGGCACCTGCGGCAGAGGAAAAATGGGCTTAGGGATGGTAAGAAGGGGCAGCAGTCAGAGGCGTGCAGAGGAGGGCTCAGTCTGGAGAATGGAGGACATGGGGTAGCCCTGCTCAGCGCTCCCTAAGGAGACCCAGGACTGACCCTGATCCTCTGTGTGCCAGAGTGGGTGAAGGGAGTCCTGGAATAAGAGCCATGCTGGTGGGACTGGTGGGAGAACTCCCCCGCCTCCGTCACCCATCCACCCCCCATCTCACCCATCATTTTTCCCACAGCACACAGCCCCGGGCTCAGGGCAGATGAAGATGACTCTTGGTGGGCCCTGTTCCCGCTCTAGCCTGGGACTGCTTGAGGCTGCTCCTGCCTCCCAGTGTGTGCTTATCCCTGTCCCACAAAGGGTCTGTCTTTCCTGTGTCAGGGCACTCTTGGGCTCTGCCTTGGGGGCAAGGAACTCAGGTATAAAGGGACAAAGACTTGACCTCAGGGGTGTCTGTGGGGGCATCTAGAGTCTGCCAGCTGTGTGTGGTGGACTCGCCTGCACAGGCTGGAACAGCACACCCCGGCCCTCTGCCCCCCAGTCTCCCTCCAGGTCTGGGGCAGCCAGCTATGGGGGAAACTCTGCAGGAGGGGCCTCACTAAGGCCCTCCATGGGGCCTTCCTCCAGAAGACTCGGAAACAAAGGCATCCCAGCAAGCAGACCTGGTCAATAAAGGGTTCTTTGAAGTTCTGTGGCCCCTTCCTGTAGCCCTCCTCCCCATCCTAGATACACAGAGGGCCCCCAGGCCAGCTCCGGCCCTCCCTTCGTCAACAGGATCCTGGAAGAGCCAAGGAAATGCCAGCACCGATCCTGATGTCCTGGACGGGATGCCAAGTTCCCGGAGGCTGGGGCTGGGCAGGATGGAGGTAGGGAGGGGGAGTGAGGACTACTGCTCCCAGCTCTGCTAGAAAAGGGCAGTGGGGGACCATGTACCATGTGTGGCTGTGGGGGTGAGGGGAATAAGCACCGGGCCCCCAGCAGTCCAACAGCTCATCTCTTGGGTTCCCAGGACTCAGACCTCAAGGTCTTCCTGTGATGCCCCCAATCTGCCCCTTCTCCACATGCAGGGACCTGGGAGCCTGCAGAGTCTCAGTTGGATTCCCCAGGGCAGGATGGATGCTTCTAAAAGAGTGGAGATTTGGCTACCAGCTGGTGGATGCTCTAAGGATGAGGGTATGCTCCAAGCCCCACTGCCCCATCTGCTGCCTGCATGGCCAGCTAGATTCTGCCTCTTTGGACTTGGCTAATTCCCCAGGAGCTCCCAGAAGACCCTTCCTCAAGGCCCCTCTGGGTCTGGTGGGCCTCATGGAGCCCCAGTGCTCCCTTCCCTGCCCAGGGTTTAAATGCCCCACGCCCTACCCTCGGCCTCACCTCCACCCCACAGAGGAGGATGGGAAAAGTGAAGCCGGATGTGGCTTGTGGAGCCAGGCCTGCCAAGAAAAGCCTCCTTGTTTGCTTACACTGCCAGCATGCCTGGGGCAGGTGCTGGGGTGGGGCGGGGGGGGCGGGGGCGAAGGATGGCAGGCTGTGGGGCCTTGACTCCTGGCCTTCCCTGGGGGCAGGGGAGGGAACGGCACCTTGGGCCAGTGGGGCCCCTCCCTCCCCGTGGGGCCTGCCGCAGGACCCACAGACTCACATATTGGAAGGGTAGGAGGATGGCCAGGATGAGTCCGCTGAAGAAAAGAGTCATGAGCAGCACAAAGAGTACGCCCTGGCAGGAGGTGAAGTCGAACTGCGGGGACAGGAACGGGTCAGCTGCCCGAGTGGCCTGGCCTTCCTGGGGCCCCAACTACAGGCTGAGCCCACACAGCAGGCCGCAGTCTTGTGCTCACTCCAAGAACCTGGCATTCCTTCCCCTTCTCCCCCTCAGCAGATGTCCTCCCCAGACCCAACTCACTCCACTTTACTTCTCCCCCCAGCCCTGGGTCTGAGCTCTGAGCCCCTCACCCCACCTGCCTTCTCCCGCTCAGCCTCAGGCCGGGGTCCCTGCCTGCAGGCCCCAGAGCTGACCTTGGTCTGGAAGCTGAAGACGGTGACTGAGAGGCAGACGAGGGCCGTGATGCCCAGGCACAGCAGCACAGAGGTGGTGTTGTAGTAGCTGAGGACCGTCAGGCCGAGGGGTCAGCTCCTGGGCGGGGCATCTGGTCTCCCCCACCCTCCTAGCAGCCCCCCACCTTCTGCGAGGACCTGGTCTCAGGACCTGTGGCCCCAACATGGTGCCCTTTCCACAGGTCCCTCTGTCTGCCTCTCCAGCCCTTCTTCTGGGCCCCGCCCCTCCCAACAGGTTTAGACTCAAAATCAAGTTAGAAGGATCTTGATGAGGTGGGAGTAGGAGTGGGGAGGGGTCGTGCTGGGCCTGGAGGTGGTTTACAAGTAACCACGGGTCCTGAGTCTGGGGGCTTGCAAGCTACAGTTTGGGAGCGGGCACCTTGCTCCCCACCCCCCATCCACCAGACCAGGTCTTGGGGTCACTGTTTAGCTGAATGCTCAAAGAGAGGACTCTAGGCCAAAGCCTCCAGCCCCATCCACATGCTCCCAGGAAGGACGGTGTGTGGGGGCAGCTCCTCTCGGGTGTGGCCGGTGCCTGGCTCCAAGCCTGGCCTACAGTCCTCCTCTCCTTCCACCTGCTCCCTTTACCTGGACAGCATCCCAGTGAGGTAGGCCATGGACAGGGTCTGAAAGGAGAAGCAGGGTGAAGGAATGCTCCAAACTCAGGCTGTGGGGTCCCAGGCACCCTTAAGATCCAGCCCAAGTCTCCGCCCCTTGCAGGTACCCCTTAACTCTGTCTCCGTAACCCCACGAACACTGACTTTCAGGAGTCAGGCCTGGCTAAGGAGTGTCCCCACTGCCAGCTTCAGGGTCTGTACCAGCTTTCCCTTCCTTTCTTCTGCAGCCACGCTCCCCGCTTCTAAGACCTCCCTTCTCTTCTTCATTACCGTAGCTCTAGGATGCCTCAAATAA
This sequence comes from Cebus imitator, assembly GCF_001604975.1. Taxonomy (NCBI): domain Eukaryota; kingdom Metazoa; phylum Chordata; class Mammalia; order Primates; family Cebidae; genus Cebus; species Cebus imitator. The sequence goes on from NW_016107496.1 coordinate 1,724,652, forward strand.
CCCTCTTTAAGAAGTCACAATGAAAAAGACAGTGGATAGGGAGCAGGGCCAGATTAAGCCCATTTGGAAGGAGAAGGTGGACTGTGTTTGTGGAAGAAGTGGGGTGAAAACACCCCTGCCCCCGCAGAGATCTCACATTGGACATTCCCAGTCCAGACTTCCTGGTCCTCAATCCACCCTGCTTCCCTCCTTCTTCCATCCCCATTCAGCATCTGTCCTCAGCACACCCCAGATCACTTACAAAGACGGTCAAGAGAATCAGGTTCCAGGGGAAATGCCTCCTGCAAGGCAAGCCACAGAGTTCAGGGGAGAGTGTGGGGGAGCAGTGGGTGCAGGCTGTGTCACCGCTACAGGGAGGGTCTCTGACCAACCCCCTCCACACTCCTCAGAGCCTCTTCCTCCAGCTACATCCCCATGTGCCCCTTCTCCATCCCCCTTCTCCCTACCTCAGAGGTACCAAGTAAAGGAGGGAGGGGCCGGCCTGCTCGACAGAGGCCCAGAGAGGGATGGAGCCCTCTCAGGGATGCGCACCTCACTGGTGGCAGGCAGCGCTGGGGCCAGAACTTTCATGATCCTGCTCATATTCCCACAAGTTCCTCCTCAAGCCATTATCGTACCTGGGTCCAGAACAGCAAGCCAGGGTCAGGTAGGTTGCAAAGAACACAGCACTGTGAAAGACCGACAGATGGGTGAGTCAGCCAGCCCCTCCTGTGGCCCTTCCCCCAGACCCCCTGCTCATGCCACTGTCTGCCACCCCCTGCCCACAGAGCAGCCGGGCAGGAAGGGACAGGGTCATCCCAGAACCTGGCAGTGGGCAGGGTGGCAATCCAGTTCCAAAAGAGAGCAGGAGGATGGGACAAGTCTGCTTCTAAAAACAAGGAATCTTGGGTCACATGAGACAGCTGTTCCTGACCACCCAATCCAAAATGGCCTCCCCAGACACTATCTTGTTATTTTATTTTATTTTTTAAGACAGGGTTTCACCATGTTGGCCAGGCTCGAACTCCTGACCTCCGGTGATCCACTCGCCTCAGCCTCCCAAAGTGCTGGGATTACACGTGTGAGCCACTGCGCCCAGCCTATCTTGTTATTTTAAAAGCCCATATAGGCTGGGTGCAGTGGCTTATGCTTGTAATCCCAGCACTTTGGGAGGCTGAGGCAGGTGGATCACCTGAGTTTGGGAGTTTGAGACCAGCCTGACCAACATGGAGAAACCCCATCTCTACTAAAAAAAAAAAAAAAAAAATGAACTAGGCATGGTGGCGCATGCCTATAATTGCAGCTACTCTGGAGGCTGAGGCAGAATTGCTTGAACCCAGGAGGCAGAGGTTGCGGTGATCTGAGACCCCACCATTGCACTCCAGCCTGGGCAACAAGAGCAAAACTCCGCTCAAACAGAAAAAAAAATAGGCCCATGTACAGCATTTCCCATGTGCCAGGCAGTTTTAAGTGTTTTATGAATATTAACAAATGTAATCCTCATATCTTTGCAGCTGAGACACAGGGAGGTCAGGCTGCTTGTCCCAGGCCACCTAGCTACCACGCTGCAGAAGCAGGATAAGAACCCAGGCATTCTGGCTCCAGAGTCTCTGCACATAGCCACTGCACGCACTGCCTCATTGGGGCCCTTCTCGGGCTTCATCATTACCTGGGGTGATCTTGTTAGTTACCTTACTGTTGATCTAGCCTACTAGATTGTAAACTCAGCAAGGGTAGGGCCTTTGTCTGTCCTGCCAGCCCCTAGCACAAGCAGGAAGTGGCACCTGTTGGACGAAGTTTTGGATCAGGTGGCCATGTCTAGTGGGAGGTGCAATCTCTGCCCGGGAGCAATCCAGAGCTAGAGATGGAGGATTGAGAATTTTCTGAGTAGTGGAGGCAGAGGCCAGTCCAGGAGGTGGGAGATGATGGCTGGAGACCCAAGGGTGGGGCTTGCCCACGCCTACCTAGGTTAGCGATGCCACCAATGCATAGTTTCCAACCCCCAATGGGCCTTTAACATAGCATTGCTGTGCTTTCCCATCTCCTTTCTTGGTTCTCTCACCCATCACCCACAATTTCAAGCTTCCTCCTCCATCCACAAACCTCTCAGGCCCCCTCACTCTTCCTGCACAGTCTGCCTCAGGTGCACCAGAAAGACTGGAGATGAAGTGGGCTCCCTTGGCTCCCTGCCTGCCACCTGCAGATATCATGTGGTGCTACTTGCCCTCCTGTGCCTCCTCCCATCCCAGGCCAACCCTCCCACCCTCTTAATTGCCCGGAGATCTCCATTACTTAAACCTTTCCACTGGTACCTCTCCTCCCACACAAACCTCCTCAGCTGTTTTCCATCTTCAACCAACACCTTCCCTGCTCCAGCTACCGCCACTCTACCCTCTCCTGCAGCCAGGCTTCTTGAAAAAGTGGTCTCTATTCACTGTGCCCCTCCTCCATCTTCCCAACCCAACACACACAGCCTCAGCACTACTCAATGGGAGCTGGCTTCGCCACATCACTGAGACCTTATTGAGTGCAGTGGATACTTGTCAGTCCTTACCTTGCCTGGCTTCTCAGCATCTGGTCACTATCATTGTTTCCCTGGTTCCACATGACCCCTGGGTCCCTCCTACCTCCCTCACCACTCCCTGGTCCCTCCAGGGTCTCTCTCAGTCTGCCTGGTTCCCTCAATGTGGGGTTCTCTCAAGCTCTTGCCCCATGCTCTCCCTAGGTGGGCTCACTCATTTATATGACTTGCTCACCCATATTTCTGATCTGTATTTTCCTTCTCAACTGCCTACTGGGCAGACATGACTATTCAGACACAAGTAATGCTCAAGAGGTTAGAGGGGAGCTTCCCTGTCTCCCCTGCTCCATCTCCTGCTTTCTCACCTGCAGAGGACGTCATGTACCCTCCAAGTCACCCAATCAGAGACCTCAGCATCATCCTTAACTCTCACCCTGCTATGCCCAATTAATCACCTGGACTTGCTGATCTTCCCACCCAGGCAGTTCTCAAAGCTGCCCTCTTCCTTCCATCCCCACTACCACGCTTTGAGGTCAGGGTGCCTCTCTCTCTCTGGCTCGGACCCTTGCAGGAGCCCACCTGCCTTCTGCCCTCCACGCTGCCGGCAAATCCAATCATGTGACTTCCCTGTATAAAATTCCCAAAGACCTGGTAATGCCCTGCCTGAGCAATCAGAAAATGCACTCCCACTTGCCCTCCAGCCCTTCTGTCACCGCACTCCGCCCCTCCACTCCACCCTTCTCATCACAACCTGCTTTGCTCCCTGGAAACATGCCTGCCACACTCTGCTCCTGCTGGAAAGGACTGACTGGCAAGGATGTCCGAGGCCTGGGTTAGAGAGCGGCAATCCCTGTGCACCACAGGCATGCCTCAACCAAAGCCTGAGCCCCTGCACCCTTCAGACCAGCTCCTCTCACTTCCCACCCAGGTACAGCATCTGGGGGGCCAGCCTGCAACTTATTAATTTTCTATTCCTACCATCTGACCAAGAGCTTGGCGCCTGGTAGGAGCTCTTCAAATATTTCTGGATGAAATGCAAAAAAAGTGGCTCACGCCTGTCATCCCACCACTTTGGGGGGCCAAGGTGGGTAAATCACAAGGTCAGGAGTTCGAGACCAGCTTGGCCAATATGATGAAACTCTGCCTCTACTAAGAATACAAAAGTTAGCTGGGGGTGGTGGTGTGCACGTGTAATCCCAGGTACTTGGGAGGCTGAGGCAGGAGAACCACTTGAACTTGGGAGGCAGAGGTTGCAGTGAGCCGAAATCACACCACTGCATTCCAGCTTAGGCGACAGAGCGAGACTCCGTCTCAAAAAAACAAAAAACAAACCCAAAAAACAAAACAAGAGATGTGATTGAGACAAGCATATTGGATTCAGTGAGTAGGACCCCCTCAAGTTAACCCTTTCCTGGTCTTCAGTGGTTTTCAAATAATGAGAAACTGTTGTCGCAGTGGCCAGAGGGCTCTTCTGGTAGCTGGTGCCAGAGGCTGCTGAACATCCTGCTCCATGCGGGACGGCAGAGCCATCCTGCCAGACTTAGGAAACACTCGGCACCTGCTCTCTTTCAGTCTCGGTTGAGTCACTGGGCAGCCACTTCAGCAATAATCTAATAATAATACCCGTGTCCATGTGGGTGTGGGTCCTATCTCCCCAGCCAGACTGGAAGCTTCCTGAGGGCAAGAGCCCAGCCTCCTTTTCTCTCTGGTTCATAGCTCTTCAACTTTCAAGACAAGGGGTCCAGAGGACGGGCAGAAGGGCCAAAGACCTGAGGATTGTGGTGCAGATTGGGAGCCTGACACCCCGCATTCACATCCCAGCTCTGCCACTACTGTTGTGTGACCTTGGCCAAGACCCAGTTTCCACCCTTGCAAAACAGAAACACTGGTACCAACTCACTGGGCTGTTGGAAGTACTGATGAGACAACATAGTTCAAGCGCTTCGCGTAGGCCTGGCACAGTGGAAGGACTCCCCACGGGAGTTATGATAATTAGAAGTTGGCTGATGGACAGCTTCCTGGAAAGGCTCTGACCCACCTCCACCCATTTCTGGTCTCACACTTTTCCTCCTCTGCCTGGGTTTCCCCTGGCCCACCAGCCTTCTACCACCGTAGGCAGGCACAGTAGCTCAGTGGGCGCAATCAGACAATAAAGTGAGAAGCGATGGAGGGAGGCGTCTAGGGTGTTGAAAAAGCTGGGCTGTGAGTTGGGGATGGGGAGGCTGGCAGCCCAGGGGCCAGGCAATGAGTCACTTAAGAAGTGAGAGGGAGAGAGAGAGAGAGAGAACCACTGATTTATGCATCAGAGCCGCAGCCCCAGGGCCTGGGCAGGAACCACAGTCTGTTTACAGAATGTCAGGACAGGGAAGTAAGGCTCAGGCGCAGGCCAGGATCCAAACCCAGTGCCTTCCCCCGCTTGTCCTGCTCTAAGACAAAGGAGGCAGCAGAGCACAGAGGGTAAGTTCCACCATCAGAAAGACCTGAGTTTCTTCCCTGGTTACACTGCTTTGAGCCTCACTTTCCTCATTTGTAAAATGAGTATAATAGTCGTGTCTGCCTGGTTGGGCTACTGAAAGATCAAACGAAAAATACACATAAAGTGCTTAGCACGGTGCCCTCCTTACAGAAAGAGAGCTGCCTGATTCTCAATTCTCCTACTGTTATTCCAAAAGGAAGAGACCAGGATGGAGTCCTTTGGGAGCACATGATGTGTTGCAGGAGGTGAGACCCACCAGGACTCAGACACAAGGCTGACTCTGGGGGTAGGATGGAGAGAGCTGAGGGATGGGGAGGGGGCAGGGCAGGGCAGGACTCAGGCAGGTTTTTTGGAGGAAAAGGGCAGCATCCCATTGGTGAAACTCCCAAGCACCTTTCATGCTTTGGGCACCCTATGGAAAGCACCCAGTCCACGTCCACCTCCCACTTCTGCCAGCACCCACCCTGGTAGAAGCCAGAAAGAGCATCTCTGTTTTCTGCCCAGAGATGTTGAGGAAGAGGGACTCCAAATCTCACCATTCAGAAGTCAGATTCTCGCACTCCAATACCCCCATCCTACCCAATGGAATGGACTCTGCCCCCCTAAGCCTGCTCATTCCTGGGCTGTCTCCCTGCTACCACCTGCTAGGGGCAGACTCCCATAGACTCTCCCCCAGAAGGCTCAGAGAGGGGCATAAGAATCCATTCCCAAGTTCTCAGGGGCCTAAGGCTGCCAGGCAGTGCTGACGCACCAGAAGCCATGCCAACCTGCCACATGGGCTGGCCTAGGTGGTAGTCTCTAGGGCCTCATTAGCTCTACTGTACAGCACCTCCCAGTTCCCCAAGACACATGCCTCCCCGCCTGCCTGCAGACAGGCCCTCCTCCATCCTCTGCCCTAGGAATGACTCTGGAACCCCCAGAGGCCAGGTGAAGGTCCTTACCATCAGCCTCTGGTGGGCCCCGTGTGAACTCTAGGCCCATCTTTGAGGCTGCTCTGGGCTCGGCATGGTCCAGGGGGCTCTGGGCTGAGCCCATCTCCCCACCAGAGTCCCATCCAGGAACAGACTTGGAACACACACAATGTGTAAGCTCCTCGGCCAGGCAGTCAGAACCTCAACTCCACAGGACCCCACTGCTCTCCAGGATGCCTCGGAATTCCCCTGCATGGAGCCTTCCAGCCCTCTGACAGAGAAGTCCCAGTTTACCAAACGTACCATGTGCATTCTCGCCCCACGCTTTTGCTTAAGCCACTTCTCTCCTGGGAACGCCGTCTCCAGTCTTCATGGCCCATCCTTTGAGGGGCACCCCTGATGTGGGCTGTGTGTGCTGGTATACGGGCTCACTCCTTCCCTCCTCCCCTCTCCAAACGCTGCATCTGTTCATGCTGCCTTGGGCCACCCAATAACTTCCCCTGCAGAGGCCTCTGCTCCTGCAGCCCTGGTACAGGGCTGGGCTCACGGTGAGTGCAAGAGCAGTTCTGCTCTGAGCCCCAGGATGGTTCTGGCCTGGAGATATCCAGGATGACCCCTTAATTACCCAGAAAGGAGGATCAGAATCACCTACACCTTCAAACCTCCTCTCCCAAGTTACTGGCCAGATTCCTCAAAGGATATAGGACAAGCAGGAGCCAAGTGGCTCGAGGGCTGCAGGGAGCCTGCCAAGTGGACGGATTAAGAACACAAGCCTTAACCTGAATCTGGGTCTGAATCCAGTTCTGCCACTGACTAGCTGTGTGACTCTGGGCGAATTCCTCATTTCTCTGAACTTTAATTTTCTAAAGTAATCATACCCAGTAGATGTAAGGACCAGAACGCAATACTGTACTTGACGTCAAACACACAAAACAATGCCCAGACCTTATTAAGCACTCTTTAAGTGGTAGCTATTATGATTAATATTTCATAAGCATTAATAACAACATTAATAAGAGTAGCAACATTATCATTAGTGTAGGCCAAATTGTTCCAGTCCCACTTCCTCTTAGGACCGAGGTCTGGGTCTCTCCAGCTACAGCCCCAGCCCAACCCTTCCCAATTTGTGCAGGCAGCAGGACCTACCCCTGTCGCCTCTGTGCCCCATCAGATTTAACACCTTAGAAAGGTCCTTCTGGCCACGCTCTGGAGCTGGCAGAATGGGGCAGGGTTGGAGAGAATCTGTGACAACAGTCCCTGTGGTGCTGGGAGAAGCTACGGGCTCAGATTTGGCCAAGAAAGACACAGAGTTCGGTGCGGTGGCTCACGCCTGTAATCCCAGCACTTTGGGAGGCCGAGGTGGGTAGATCACGAGGTCAGGTGGCCATGGCCAGGCCTGAGATATAGACCATTCTGACCAACATGGCAAAACCCTGTCTCTACTAAAAATACATAAATTAGCCAGGCGTGGTGTCGGGCGCCTGCAGTCCCAGCTACTCGGGAGGTTGAGGCAGGAGAACTGCTTGAACCTGGGAGGCGGAGGTTGCAGTGAGCTGAGATCGTGCCACTGCACTCCAGGCTGGCAAAAGAGGGAGACTCCATCTCAAAAAAAAAAAAAAAAGACAGAGATTCCCTCTTCTGGCCACTAAGCCTTCTCTGAAAGGGGAATGGGGTATACTCACTAGGATGCCCAGTACCAGCCTGGGTTGGCCTGGACATAGTCCTTGACAGGGTCACTGCAGAGAAGAGAGAGAGGGAGAGAGAGTCAGAATGTACCCTAGGTCTCCATTTCTGGTTCAACATCTGCATCTGTCCCACAGAGGAAGCCGAAGGAAGGAATGCAGGCCCTGGAGGCTCGGGGAGTCCCAGCCCACAGTCCTCGGCTGGGACCCGCAGGTGCCTGGGCGCACAGCTAGTGGATCGAAGCAGAAGGACTGCTGCACAGACACCCAGAAGGTACCCTGGGTCCTCCCCACACTGGACAGAGGACCCCTCACCCATGGCACACTCTAAGGCTCTTTCCCAGTAGGAGGAGGCCCACCGCCCCACAGGCATCTCTCCAGGCCACATTCCAGCAGGAATCTGATCATGGGTTCCCCGGCCCCAGGCCTGGCCATGGACATGCCTGGAAGGTGCTGGCCTATGCTGCCAACTCACCAGAAGGTAAAGAGAGCCACAACAGCCAAGGTCACCAGCAGCTGGATCAGCAGGATGGTGTAGACCTGGGAGTGGGAGGGGATTCTACTCAGCTTGGGGAGTTCTGTTAGAGACCTGTCAGCCCCCCAGTGACTCAATCACCTCTCCAGGTCCCGATCCTGTGCACTCCACCCTTCTTTTTGGGAGTCACTGGAGTGAACCCAGGGCAAGGTGAAAGGAAAGCAATGATGCTGCTGAGCCCAGTGCACTCCCCAGCATTGGGAGAAGAGGGGACAGTGCATTTAGGTGTAGCAGAGGGCACTGGAGTGACATCTGAGGAAGCAATTCCTAAGGAAGCAAATCCCAGTTGTCAGCTGGGATCACAAGAGAAGAGGGGAAGGATGGCTTCTGCAGGCAGAGGGTTGGGCCAGGGTCCACTCCAGGGTCTCCCCCACTGAGCCTCCCAGTCCCAGAGGGCAAGGGAGGGGCATTACTTTTCTGATGAAGACTCGACGAACTTTCTGGTCGTCCCAGCTGAAAGTGGTGAAGAGCTCATGGTCTCCGGTGGGGAAACCGTTGTCGTAGCTGGAGCTGCTGCCTGTGTGGCATGCGGAGGGCATGAGGGTTCCCCCTACATAGAATTACTGACCCCAACATATACCAACTCAAAGCTGCCTTTTTGTTATCCTGGCCCTCTGGACCCTGAACTCTTTCTCTCCAGCCCCATTACCAAATATCCAGCCCCAGCCCAGCCCAGCCCAGCCCCAACCCCCAGATCTCTCTCCCTGGTCACTTCTCACTTTTCTTGCTCTGGGTCCTGGGAAGAAACTGTCACCCCCTACCTCTCCCTCCATCCCAGCTGGGGCTTCTTGGTAACTAGGCTCTGCCATGTGAATGTGGCCCTCCCATCTTCTCCCTCCCTCACCCTCCTCCTTGGACATTTTGGCTCCCTTGCCGTCAAGGATCACAGGGGGACAGCCACTCTCTCTGGGCCACCCAGCAGCAAAGATCCTGACCCTGGCTCATTCTTTTCTTTTCTTTTCTTTTTTTTTTTTT
>NW_016107496.1:1734076-1736212 GCF_001604975.1 Cebus imitator
AGCCCTGACCCTGGCTTACGCTGAGGCCCTTAGGCTGGGAGTTGGGGACTGGTTGGCTGTGGTGGGCCTGCTGGGGCTCCAGCTGGAAACCAGGGCTGCAGGGGGCAGGGACTGGAGGGGAAATAAAGCTAAGACCAGGGCAAGAAGTAGGGGTGGGGATGATGGTTCCAGGCCTAGCCCAGAACCCAGGCTTTCAGAAGAGCATGGACACCATAGTCAAACAGAGCTGGGGCGGATCCCTCCCCTAGAACTGACTAGTTGTGTGACCCTGATAAAGTTACTGGCCTTCCCTGAGCCTCTTCTGATACTGGTTAGTGATACCCACCTCCTGGGGACCAAATGAGATAAAAATGGAAGCCTATGCTCTGTGAAATCAAAGCCTACCAAAAAAAGAAAAAAAAGAAAAAAGAAATAAAAGTCTATGTTCTCTGGCGGGAACTACCCTGCCTCACCCTCTCCCTGTGCCCTTCATCAGGGCCATTTCCAAGTCTTCCAGTATGTTCATTCTGTCCCCTCCACTGTCCCCACTAGGTGTCCATGATCTCCTTTGCCCCTAGCAATAGCCTCTGTCTTGGTCTTTCAAAGCTGACCATGGCATTGCCTTGCTTTGAGCTCTTCAATGGCTCCCCACTGCCCTTCACTCAAGTTCAAGTTTCTTTCTTTTTTTTTTTAAAGACCGGGTTTCACCATGTTGGTCAGGCTGGTCTTGAACTCCCGACCTCAGGTGATCCGCCCGCCTTAGCCTCCAAAGTGCTTGGATTATAGGAGTGAGCCACCACACCAGGCAAGTTCAAGTTTCTTAACAAAGCCTCCACAGCCTCCCCGAGCAGCGCCCTCCAGCCCCCTATACATTCTTCCCCCGACCTTTTTCTCAACCTGAGTATATTTTTTCAACCATGTGTTCTCTTGCCTCTGGGCCCCTGCACATTCTATTCCTTCAGCCTTAAACACTCATTTTCTTGCCTCTTCACAAGGCTAACTCATGCCCATCCTTTGGGACTCAGTGTGGATACTCTTCTTCCAGGAGGCCTTCCCTGACTGTCAGGTGGGTTGGGTAAGGTGCCCAAACATCTGTCACTGATTTGCTTCACTGTGTGGTAGTTGTTCAATTACTTGTCTATACAATCAGCTCTCTGAGGACAGAGATCCCAGCAGATCTTGCAAATCAACGCATCCTCCAAAACAAACTCAGACGCGGACCCTGTGCCTGGCACACACTTTGTAAATGTCTGTCACAGCTGCCTTCCTGCCTCCACAGTTCCCTGGAAAACATTCCTTAAAGCAGCAGTCCTAGCAACCAGGATATGGGAAAGGAAGAATGGGAGAGAGCTAGACTCACTGCAAAGCTGAGGCCTGGAGGCCTTCGCCCTCTTGTTCTTTCACTTCTCCCTTGTGTCCTGTCTATATCCCCTGCCAAAGGCCAAGTGGCCAGACCACAGAGGGAAAAACAGAAGGAAAGCGGGCCCGTGGGTGTATAGGGCAGGAAGGAGGACCCCCACAAACACCAGACCTTCATTGACCCTCCAGTATGTCACTGTGGGGTGAGTCTTCAGGGGTCTGCGCCCAGGGGGTTTGTAGTGGGAGGTGTGGACCATGGCGGCTACTCCCTATGAGCAGAGGCTCTGTCTGGGGCATTGTCTCTGGGATCCCTTCTAGAATTCTGCTGGGGGTAGGGGTGATAAAGTGGGGGAGGGGAGGGGCTGCTGAGGGAGGCTGAAGGGGCCGAGGAGGGTACCCTCAGAGCTTTTGGGAAGCTGTATGTTCCTGGCCCTGAGGTAAAGCTCCCACAGGCTGCTCGACCCAACAGAGCAGCTCCCACCTGCTGGGATTCTCGGTCTGCCGGAAGCTGGCATCCACCTGGGTGAGTGTGCCTGTGAATTAAGCCTGGTGTGGGGGACACTGAGGCTGGCACCCACACTCCCTTCCTGCATCATGCCCTCCTGCCCCAGCACAGACTCAGGGAAGGAAACAGAGATGAGGACAGTGATCGGTGAGGTGGGTCCCCAGACCCATATCCCCCAGCAGCCCTGGGGCCTCCATGGGGACCTGTCCCCACTGAGGTTTCAGATGAGCTAATTCACAAACACTGCACCCGCACTCACAGGGGCCAGGCCCAGTGAAGGCTGTGGTCAGTGG
>NW_016107496.1:1736882-1749432 GCF_001604975.1 Cebus imitator
GATATTGCGGTGAGCCGAGATCATGCCATTGCACTCCAGCCTGGGTAACAAGAGCGAAACTCCGTCTCAAAAAAAAAAGAAAGAAAGAAAAAAGAAAAAAAATGCCCTCTTCTCTATGGGGAGCACCCTGATGCAGACATTATATCTCTCTCCCTTTTCATGGTGTCATCTCTGACCTACCCTCAGAACAGTCCTCCAAATCCTAAGCCTCTAACAACACAGCTTCATACAACAACCACACAGTGCACCTCTTTCTAGGCAGCTTCCTCCCACTCAGGTTCCACACCTCCACCCCCACCCCCACCATGATGCTCCAGGTTCCAGGAGCTGAGAGACTTACTGGGGTCCACATAGGCCCAGCTTGGGTGGAGGGGCACCGCCGTGGGGGCTGGGGGGAAGGCCCCTGCCTTCATCCCCTCCCCAGAGGTGGCCTCCTCATAGGAGGGTGGGGCTGAGGGCACTGCTGGAGCCTCCTTCTTCTCGCCATGGGCCTGCTGCTGCCCCTCAGTCCCGGGGGCCTTGTTAGCCACAGAGAGCTGTGGAGTAGGGGCAGAGAGAGAGACAGACAGTCACCAGGGAAAGGGAGCCTTCCAGCTCCTCCTCACCAACTAACTCCTCAATTCCTGGAACTTCCAACGGTCCTTCCTTACCTGCACTCAGAAGGCAAGAGTGCAGACAAGAATGTCTCTTTGTTATAGACAAGAGAACTGAGCTCCAGAGGGGTCAGGGCTAGCCGGGGCACACGGTGGAGCTGGGACAGGAATGGAGGAAAGAGAAAATTCTTAGGAGTGCCCACCATTGGTTGTCTCTGTTGCTGTCCCTGGGGCAGGGCCTCTGTGGTTCCAGAAAAGGGCCTGGAACATAGTAGACTGTCACAAATAAAAGGTCTTGTCGTCTAATCTTCCTGACATTCGCTAGTTGTATTCTGACCCCTGCTTTAAAATGAGGAGAATGAGGATCAGAGAGTAAGAGTCAAGGTCCAAGGTCACAGAGCTGCGTGTGGCCCACTGAGAGGCAGGGCCTAGGCACCATCCACTGGGATTGGCCTCCTCCTGTTGGGCTGGAAATGATGCAGCGAGAATGGAGAGGGGGGAGAGAAAGGCAACAGAAAGGGAGGAGGAGAGGGAGAAAACAGAAAAGAGGAAAGGCCTTCAGGGTGGAGAAAGGGCAAGAGGACCCTGGCTACGGGTCCTTCTGGCCTCATTCTGTAGGAATCTCAGCCTCTCCCCTAAACCAGAACAGACTCACTGTGGAAGGGGCCTCAGCCGAATCTCTTCCTCCACTGAACAGATGAGGAAACTGAGGCTCAAAGGGAAATGTGCCCATGGCAGGCTGGAAACTCGAGTCCATTTATACTCAGATGTGCCCCTCGCCCCCTGACCCGTGGACACGTTTAGCTTTGGTGAGAGGAGGAGGGCCTGAGCTGGGAGGGCCGGAATGAGGCAGCCAGAGAAGGAAAGATTGGGGTGGAGGTAGGGGGATGTGAAAATTAAAACAGCAACAAAAGGTCCGGCTCTCAGAAAATGGGATTTAGGTCTGATTCCCAGAAGACTCTTAGAACTGAAGGGCCACTGAGGAAGAATGCAGACTTCCTTCTTTGCAAGGCGCATCTGGCTGAGGCGGCCTGGAGACAGGCACGCACCAGAGGACTTCTGGTTCCATCCAAGAAGTCCAGCGGACCCAAGGACCGCTGAGCTAGAGGGGGTCTCCTCCAGCCCCCAACAAGCCTGTGAGTGAGCTGGGTCAAGGGGCAGAGGAGGCAGAGGTCCCCCTCATGCCAGGAAGGGAGCAGCGCCATGAAGTGCCTGGTAGAGGTGGGGTGGGGGTGGAAGGAGAGACTCAGCAGAGGGGGGCTGGAAACTGAACACTCCCCAGGCCTCCCATTCCCTCCCACTCTCCAGCCCCCCTCATCACCCAGATCTGAAGGATCATGCCCACCAAAATCTAGTTCAGCCCCCAGGCTGCCACTCAGCCCCCCCAGAGCTTCCTGGACCCTAATGCCCAGTCCCCCCACAAATACGGCACTCCCAAGTGAGGTCTGACCAATGGCAGGAGGTGGTATCACCCAATGACATCATTTGAGGCCCAAAGAGCTAGCACACCGCAGAGGAGGGTCTGAGGGTCCAGGGAAGGATGCCATTGGCTCTGAAGCTCCTCTCAGAGAAGTAGGGGGAGTGTAGGGGAGGTCCTTCCAGTGTTTTCTCTGCCCAATCCTCAGCAACCCCAAACAGAGGGCCAGAGGACCCTCCCCCTTAGCCCCAGGCCCTAGTGGTTGTATAATTCTACAGGCTACTGACATTACATAAGCCTACTAGGCCAGCCAAGTCTCTGCCCCAGCCCCTCCCCTACAATTCAGGCCCAAAACTGGAGAAGAAGAGATGCTTCCTCCGGATCCATCCATGCCTGGCCAGAACCAAAACAACAATTAGAGCATCCGGTTGCAATGTTGCCATAGCAAGCTCCAAGCACAGGGATGGAGCCAAGACACCCAGATGTGGGCTAACGGCAGGGAGTGGGGTGGGGTTGTTTCTGTGGAGGGTGGGAAAGATGAGCTTATATAGAGTGGTTGGGTTTGGGATTAGAAAGTTGGGCCAGGAGGGTTGCCCGATGGGCACTACCCCTCAGGGCTCACCCTGGCACACACATACCCACTCACACACATACAGTCATACCGGATGCCCAGGCTGACTCCTCACGGGAGGCCTGGGCATCTGTGAGGAGCCTTGTGATGGGGTAGCAGGGAGACAGGGGAGAAGAGGCGCGCCTACGGGAGGGCGGGAAGAGGGCCCGGTCCATTCCTTGACACGGGCCTTTCAGTCCTCTGACTTCAGCAAGGACCACGGAGGACCTTCGAACTAGGGCCAGGGGAGGATGCTTTCGTGGTCCAGAGGGCTTGCTGAGGAGACAGGGAGCTGGGAGCCGGAGGATGGAGGATGCTGTAGGCAGGGGAGATGCCGGTACCTTTCCCTGGGTCATGGTGCCGTCTCTCGGGGAAGGGGTCCCTGAGGCCGGGGCGGCCGCTTGGGTAGCCGCAGCCTGCTTGCGTCTCTTCCTTCCTCCGCGTGGGTTCTAGCAACATCCACTGCAGCCGGGCCAGGCGGGCCGGCGCGTACCATCGGCGCGGGGGGAGGAGGGGGCCGGGCCTGGGAAGATGCTGCGGAGGAGGCTGCGGATTCGCGAGTCCTGGGGGGAGGTGGCCGCGCGCCGCCCCCTTCCTGCCGCTCCCCCCTCCGCCCCCCCACCTCCCCCCTTTGCCCTCCCTTTGGATGAGAGAGCGTTGCGCGCTGCGGAGCAACGCCAGTGGGTGGATCCGCGGGGGATGAGGGGGCGGGGGATGCGGGAACTCCGTGACACGGATCAGCTGACGCTGCCCTCGTGAAACCAGAGCCAGGTGTCAGGGCCTCCTCTCTCCACTGTCTCTCCAACGTCTCTGCACCTCTCTGCAGCTCCAGCTGCGCCTCTGCCTTTTCCCCTCCCTCTTTGGATGCGCCCCTGATTTCTGTCTCCATCTCCACCTCCCCTATCATCGTCTATTTCATCATCCATGGTAGAGGGGAAGGTCTGGGAGTGTAACGTGCTGCCCGCATCTAGGAGGCCTGCGCCCCTGTGGGCCTGGGGCAAGCCAGTAGCCACCTCTCCTTGCTCCTTTTTCCTGTGAAATGCACACAGTAGGTCTCTCCCTGCCTTGTTTCACAGAGACATGGGGTGGGAGGACACCTCTTTTTTTTCTTTCAACCCTGCTGGGATATTTAACGGGGTCTTTCTGGAGACACAGCTAGTTCTGTCTCAAAGCCTCTCCAACCCCTGCCAGAGCTCTCTTCCTGCCTCCACCCTTAGCTTCCATCACTCTGTCTCCATCTTCCCCCGTTCCATTCCTCCCATGCCAGGGCTTGTTCTCCCCGCTTCCCCAGACATGTCCTTGGGACCCAGCCAGCACCAGGCCCCATTTTCTGTAGCTGCTGCAGTGTCACTATGGGGTTTGCAATCTCCAGAGCTGAGATCAAGTCCCAATTTAGTCACCCACTCGCTGCGTGGCCTTGGCAAGGCCCTTAACCTCTCTGAGCTGCAGGGTCTCCTGTGAAAAAGAGGCTTAGAACAGAGCTCTGTCCATCCTAGATTGACTGTCAGACACACAGGTTATTGCAGTAAAAGCACAAAGTGCTTTAAGTATGCGAGGTATTATTAACTGAAGACTCTCCTACCAGAATGCCTTCGGCTGCCCCAGAGCAAGGACCCACAGATCTGCCTAAAAGAAGGATCTGAACCTGCTAGGATGGGATGAAAAACCAAGACTTGGGGCAGGTGGGGGTGGCCACTTACTTTTTCTTCCCCTCTTAGCACCCGGGACCCTCCGAAAGACCTGGAGAAAGCAGGACCCAGGGTGGGTAGACAAATTATCAAAGTTTTATCCTACCCCTTTTTGCTCTTTGTCCCCCACTCCATAATGATCAATTTTGCACAAACACACTTAAGCCTGGGCCTCCGTGTCCAGAGGCTCTCTTGACCCAGCAAGCCTGAGCTCTTCCTCCAGCAAGCTGCGCCCTGGCCCCCAGCACTGCTGCTGAAGCTTTGCACAGCTGGTCCAGGCTCTGCCCTGCCCTCCTTCTCTGCATCTGCATCCTGGAAGTGTTTTCCTTTTCCTGCTTGACAGGTTGAATGCAACCTCCTCCAGGAAGCCTCTTTGCCCATTAGTTGGGGTTAGATGCTCCTCTTCTGTAGTTCCCTAGCACCCTGATGTAGTGCCTATCATATGGCGCTGTGAAGTTTCTTTGACTCTAAGATCCTATAGCAGTTTTTGTGTGAGCTGGACCGAGTGCAGGGCCAGGTGTGTGGAATGCACTCCATCAATTGTATCTATTAACGTATTTCAGATGTGGCATTATGCAGAGCCTTTCATCAGCCTCAGCACTTTCATGCTTGTGAATCCCTCCTGATCCTTCTCTCCCATTCACTCTGCGCTCCAGCCACACAGACCTCTTGGCTGTTCCTTAGACTGGGCTGAGCATGCTGAGGGCCTTTGCACGGGCTGTGTCTTGTTTGGAAATTCTGCAAAGCACTGCGTGGCTCCCTCCCTCACTAACTTCACTGCTCTGCTCAGACATCGCCTCACGGGTGGTCTTCCTGGTCTTATACAAAGGAGCAATGCCACCCACATACTCCCACCCACCACATTGGACAGTCCCCTTATTCTGATTAAGCTTTATTTCTCCTTTGTCATTTGTCACCTTTGACATTTTATTGTTGTTGTTGTTTAGTTCTCTCTCTCTCCCACTAGAATGTGAGCTACAGAGAAGGAGGAGTTTTGGGGTGTTGTGTCATTGCCCTATACCTGTGGGTTAAAATAGTGCCTGACATGGATGTAGCAGGTTGATAGATATTTGGTTAAGTACAGCATTATACAAAATCCTTATATTCCTCAGACATGCTGACATTGTCAGTGCTCTCATGTTTCTCAGGTGTCGGACTCTATTACCTTGACATTGCTTATATGTCCCCCACCTCATTTTTTTTTTTTTTAGACAGGGTTTCACTCTGTTGCCCAGGCTGGAGTGCAGTGGCGTGATTATGGCTTATTGCAGTCTGAAATTCTGGGCTCAAGCATCCTCCTGCCTCAACTTCCCAAGTAACTAGGGAGGTGTTATACATGAGGTGGTTCCCATGAGGTGGTCTTTTGAAATTACTTGAAAAAAAATTTTTTTGAGGCGTAGTCTCTCTCTTGTTGCCCAGCTGGAGTGCAGTGGCATGATCTCAGCTGACTGCAACTTCCACCTCCCAGGTTCAAATGATTCTTCTGCCTCAGCTTCCTGAGTAGCTGGGACTACAGGTGCCCGCCACCACACCCAGCTAACTTGTATTTTTGGTAGAGACGGGGTTTCACCAAGTTGACCAGGCTGGTCTCGAACCCCTGTTCCCAGCCAGTCTGCCCGCCTTGACCTCCCAAAGTGCTGGGATAACAGGCATGAGCCACCCCGCCCGGCCGACATTACTCAAATATTAAACATTTGTGTAACATTCCTCTGGCCTCTGGCAACAGGTGTGGTAGTCAGAAGCCCAGGCTACAGTGGCAGGCAGCTTTGCCCCAGAGCCCGGCTCCCCTATTTAAAAGCTGTTTGGCTCTGGACAAGTGAGTTCCCATCTTATAGCCTCAGTTTCCTCATTTGTAAAATGGGGGATCATGATAGTACTAACTTCATAGGATTGTCATGAGGATTAAATGATAATATATGCAGAGTTTAACACAGTGCCCAGCACACAGTGTGCTCCTTGTGTTAACTGTTAGTGTTAGCCTTAAGGGTTCCACAAATATTGTTTAATGAAATAATTTTTTTTCTTTTTCTTTTATTTTTTCCCAACTTCCTGTTGATTTGCAGAAATAATTAATTTCTGTCACATAAGGCAGCTCAGTCCCACAGTTACTCATTTGTTCATTCATTTGTCATGTCTGTTGTCTCTGTCCCTGTTGACACAATTGGTAGAAGCCATTTTCAAGAAGAATGAGGTCCCTTCAGATTCACCCCCGGGTAGGAGGGACGGGCAGTGCTGGGGTGGCTGAGGGCTGGGGGAAGAGGGCCTCAGGGGAGTCAGAAACAGTGAGGGGCTCCCCAGGGTAGCTGGGGAGGTTGTTGGGGTCACATCCTCAAATCTCCACACCCACGATAGGCTTTATTCTATTTGCACAAGGGGGGGAAGTAATGGGAGTTTCAAGCTTTATTTTATTATTTGTTTATTATTTTTCTTAGATAGAATCTCACTCTACTGTGCAGACTGGAATGCAGTGGCATGATCATGGCTCACTGTGGCCTCGATCTTCCAGGCTCAAGCAATTCTCCCGTTTCACCCTCTCAAGTAGCTAGGACTATACGTGTGCATACCATGCCTGGTTAATTTTATTTTTGTAAAAACAGTATCTCACTATGTTGCCCAGGCTGGTCTAGAACTCCTGGGCTCAAGCGATCCTCCTACCTCGCCCTCCCAAAGGCTGGGATTACAGGAGTGAGCCAATGTGCCTGGCCTCAAGGTTTTTTTTTATTTTAATCCTTCCACCCTCAAGGTTGTTTTTGAACAGGGAAATGACATGCTCAATGTCATGCTTCAGGAAGACCAACCAGGCTGATCACGGTGGCTCATGCCTGTAATCCCAGCACTTTGGGAAGCCAAGGAGGATGGTTCACCTGAGGTCAGGAGTTTGAGACCAGCCTGACCAACATGACAAAACCCCGTCCCTACTAAAAATACAAAAATTAGCTGGATACAGTGGCACATGCCTGTCATCCCAGCTACCTGGGAGGCTGAGGCAGGAGAATTGCTTGAACCTGGGAGGCAGAGGTTGCGGTGAGCCAAGTTCATGCCATTGTACTCCAGGAGGCTGGGCAACAAGAGCAAAACTCCATCTCAAAAAAAAAAGACAAATAAATCAAAGAAAGTCCAACTTTCTGTAGTAATTTTTGTTATTTTATATATATATATATATATATATGGCAGAGTCTCACTCTGTCGCCCAGGCTGGAGTGCAGTGGTGCGATCTCAGCTCACTGCAACCTCCACCTCCCAGGTTCAAGCGATTCTCCTGCCTCAGCCCCCCAAGTAGTGGGTTGGCGGTGGGGAGGGGCAAAGGTATAGTTGGAGGTGATTTCTCATTTGACAGACATGGAAGCACAAGGCCAAAGAGGTTGAGTGACTATCACAAGGTTACATGACACGTGGGGTCAAGGCTGGTAAGAAGAATGCATTTGACCCCAGCTCAGGCACTATCACCTCTAGAGGGATTCAGTGACAACACTGAGGTTGGGAGTGGGAGGGTCTCGGACCTCCTAGGTGAGCAGAATCAGAGCTATCCAGGCCCCTCTCCTCGGATCCTGTCCGATAACACACACACACAGACCCAAACACCCAGCCCGCACCACTCTCTGCCTCCCCACTGCACTGGTAAAGAGAGAACCTGTGCTTTTGAGGCCAGTGATGTGAGGGGCAGAGGCCGGGGTTAGATAGGGCCCAGCTCACCCACAGTAAGAAGGCTCTCAGGGCCACAAGAGGCGAATGGGCTGGGCCAGCTCAGGCATCAGGCTGCTTTCTCCCTCCTGGGAATAGCTGGGCCTCAACTGCAGCAGCCTTCCACTTCAAACCCTGCCATCACCCTGCAGGCCCCTGGCCCCTACTCTTCTCACCTGCCCTTCTTGCTGTTCTTCACAGGGGCTCTTCCTGCCTCTCTCATCCCCCCGCAGTCCCACAGCGAGGAACCTTACACTCCTGTGCTGGCCACCCAGAGCCTGGTTGCACAACCCCTCTCTGCTGCGGTCCGGTTCCTGACTCCCCATGCCCCTCGCACTGTGCCTTCCTAGACAGTCTCCAAAATGCAGGACAGGAAGCCGAAGCCTTTGGCAGGCATCAACATCCTGAGTCGCCATGCTTCCATCTGCAGGAATTATGAGGGCCAACTACATGTCAAGCACTGATGTGTGTACAACTGTGACCGCAACAGACACAAACCCCGGCCCTGTGGGGTTACTTCTTAGTGGGGACTATTGGTGCCTGACCCAGAGAGTGCTTGTGAGGACTCAGTGAGATGACATTTGGACAGGGCTCAGCACAGTGCCTGGCACACGACAGGCCTGACAAGTTAGAGCCACTGCTGTGAACATATATACTGAACTGAGAATTTACTGTGTGCCGGCACCATGCTAGGTGCCAGGGAGACCTCACAATCTAACTACAACCTGACTGCCTAACAACTTAAAAGTTTTCTAAACAGGTAAAAGCAATGGAGAACTGGGACATGCCTGTGAGCATGTCCAACACAGATATCTTGGTTAAAGTACAAGGACATAGAATGTACTCCATGCCTGTAAACATGGCATGCCTAACAGCTACATAGGATAGGGCTTAACAAAGAGTTATTAGCATACTTATTCTTTAACAAGAAAAGAAACTTTAAAAAGGAACTTTTCTACTTCCCACAACATGCAACAAAGAACCATAACATTCTAGAATATCAGGTACAGCAGAGACAGCTGTTTGACCCCCAATATCCTTTAGACAAAGCCATACATGATTGATGGTTATCAGTGCTGTGCTTTTGGAGGATTCAGAAGAAGGAGAAGTTATATCTGATCGGGAGATCAAAAAGGATTGGCTTGGGGAGGGGTGCCTTTTCAACTGTGTCTTGAAGAAAAGGGTAGAATTCAATAGACGAGACAGTGGTGCTGGGGTAGGGGAGAAGGAAGCCCTGCAGGGGAGCAGAATGGCATACAAATGAAGGCATGGAGGAAGGAAAACATGAGGCGCCAACTTTGAGCTGACTGCTAGGAGGAAGGTGGCCTAGTCCCAAGTGAGGTTGGAGGCTGATCCAGGCAAAGCCACTGTATTCACAGGGACAGGAGGCAACTGGCCAAGAGGTGGGGTTTGAGGGACCCCTTCCCAGCGGTCTACCCTTGGCCGAGACTAGAACAGACTCAACATTCCATCACTAAAAATTCATTTCCTTGGGTAAGCCTCTGGCGGGAGACAAACATCCCCAGAGGAATAACGTTAAAGGAGAGGTCTGGGTCAAGGAGGGAGTGATGGGGAAAAGACACCTGGGAACAGCTGAGAGCCAGGCGGGGCCAGGGGCCGGAGCCCTCTTGCATGACCCCAACTGCACAGGCCATCCATACTGACAGAGCACTGCTCAGCTGTGGGAGGAAGGACGGTCACCGGGAAGGGGTGGGCAGGTGTTGGTGCTGTGTCCATGACCTCTGCTTGCCTGGCCAGGGCACCTTAGCCCTTCCTGCTGTGTGTGTGCAAGGTGGGCAGGGCCACTTCCACACAGCAATGCCATTTTTCAGGGCAATTTGGCCCGGCAGCAGTGTGGGTCACATGCTTGGGTGGGGACCAGAACTCATTTATACAACCAGTGTATCCAGCCCAGCCTGAGAGTCATGCAGTGAGCTAGGAGAGCAGAAGCAAGCAAGACACCCTCCCTGCCTTCCAGGAGCTCACAGTCTAGAGGGGAAGCAGGTCTTAAGTAAACAGCCACACACTGGGGTACAGAATCACACATGGTGAGTGCCTCAAAGCAAAAGAACAGGCTACCATCTGTAAGAACAAGCTACCGTCTGTAAGAACAGGCTACCGTCTGTAAGAACAAGCTACCGTCTGTAAGAACAAGCTACCGTCTGTAAGAACAGGGCAGTAATGTAGATGGGAGGAGGGGCGCGTCCAGGGGAGGCTTCCAGGAGCCCTGAATGGTGAGGTGGAGTTGGTGAGAGGATGAGTGTTCTAAACAGAGGGAACCCCGTGCAAAGGCTGTGGGGTGGGGAAGTATCTGGGGCATCAGGCAGGTCGTGCCAGCCTTGTGGACAGGGGAGGGCTTTGGGAAGTTACAGAGTCAGTGAGGTTGAAGGGGTGGGTACTCATTCAGATGGGCAATTTTATTTTATTTATTATATTATTTTATTTATTTTTTGTTTGTTTGTTTGTTTTTATTTTTTGAGAGTCTCACTCTATCACCCAGGCTGGAGCCAGAGTGCAGTGGCACGATCTTGGCTCACAGCAACCTCCACCTCCCGGGTTCAAGTGATTCTTATGCCTCATCCTCCTGAGTAGCTGGGATTACATGCATGCACCACCATGTCCAGCTAATTTTTGTATTTTTAGTAGAGACGGGGTTTCACCATATTGCCCAGACTGGTCTCAAACTCCTGACCTTAAGTGATCCTCCCGCCTCAGCCTCCCAAAGTGCTGACATCACAGGTGAGAGCCACTGCGCCCAGCCCTGATTGGCCATTTTAGAAGCTCCCCTGGCTGCAGGACAGAGAAGAGACTGGAGGAAGCTACCACCGCCAATGTGGTCATCGGGGAGAGGTGACAGTGACCTGGGCTTGCATTGAGCAGTGAAGGCGGAGAAAATTCACAGATTCGGGGGCTGCGTAAGGGGGGGATTCTGGTGAAGGGCTGCCTGGCGGTAGAAGGCGAGGCAGAGGGAGAGGTTTTTAGCTTGAGTGGACATGAGGAAGACAGAGGAGGGTCCGGCCCATTCCTGGAGGACTTCCATTGCTAGTGAGTGGTCTCAGCTCCTTCCCAAGCCCCTTTGCTCTTTTGTGACCAGGCCAATAATGATAAGAATCGCTGACATTTATGAAGTGCTTAACTGTGCTAGGCCCCATGCTAAGGATGCTACGTGGATTGTTCTATTTAATCCTCACAACGGTGGCAGGTCTTCTTTCTCATCTCCATTTTAAAGACAGGAAGCTAGGACTCAGAGAGGTTAAGTAACTTGCCCAAGGTAGGGTGGGGACGAGAATCCATTTATTCAGCAAAGTGTATCCAGCATGGCCTGAGAGCCATGCAGTGAGCTAGGAGAGCAGAAGCAAAAAAGAAGGCCCCCTCCCCACCCTCCAGGAGCTCACAGTCTAGAGGGGGAAGCCCACAGCTGGCAGATGAAGGGGCCAGCTCCTCAGCCCTGCAGTCAGCCCCCAGACCCCAGCCCTCAACCACCATGCCAGCCTGCATCAGGGACACCGGGTCTCAACCTGCAAATGAGGTCAAATGAGGTCAGTAGCAGCTCCTTCACTGAGCCGGGAGGCTCCCTGCACAGTGAGAGGTGACACGTACAGGTACTTAACAAGTGCCACATCCCTTCCCTTTCTCCCCAGCCAAAGCTCTGTTTCACAAGCCAGCAGCCTCGTAAATATTTCAGCGATGTCTGTGTAGTTGAGGCTGTGAAGCCTGTCCTCCGCGGCACTTGTGACAGCAAGATCTGGGAGATGTCTCAGGGCCTGTTGCAAGTGTTTGATCAGCTGCGTTTTCAAACAGACCTTTCCCTCAGCAGCCGACAGTCTCTGGGGTGAGAGAGATTTGCAGAGTTTTTCTGGAGAGAGCCTGGAGCATGAGCAGGCCCAGGGGCCCAGTTGGAGCCTTTTGACTGTAGCTAGCCTCAGTCACTCAGTCCACAACACAGAGACAGCCCCTGCTGGGTGGCTGACACTGTGCCAGGCTGTACCCTCGAGATGCTGGAGAAGAGATAGGACAGGCCCAGGTTAAACCCAGTACTGGGCAGGCTGTGCAGTAAGGAAGGGCTGCAGCAGAGGAACGCCATGCAGACCGACTCCCACAAACCCTCAGGGGAGTTGACATTTTAACTGGTTGTTAAAGACCAGATAAGACTTTTAAAAATGTATATTAAGCAAATTACTTTTTCAATTATATATGTAGTCAATACATGTTCATAAAGCAAATTACCTTTCCAATTACGTATGTAGTCAATACGTGTTCATAATTTAAGAAAATTTAAAGAAGGCCGGGCACGGTGGCTCACACCTGTAATCCCAGAACTTTGGGAGGCCAAGGCAGGCTGATCATGAGTTCAGGAGTTCAAGACAAGCCGGGACAACACGATGAAACCCTGTCTCTACTAAAAATGCAAAAATTAACCGGGCATGGTGGCAGGCACCTGTAATCCCAGCTACTCAGGAAGCTGAGGCAGGAGAATTGCTTGAACATAGAAGGCGAAGGTTATAGTGAGCTGAGATCATGGCACTGCACTCCAGCCTGGGAAACAGAGCAAGACCCCAAC
>NW_016107496.1:1749532-1759763 GCF_001604975.1 Cebus imitator
GGAGGATCACTGGAGCCCAGGAGTTTGAGACCAGCCTAGGCAACACGGATAGACCCCTGTCTCTACAAAAATAAATAGATAAATAAACATTTAGCTGGGCATGGTGGCACATGCCTGTAGTCCCAGTTACACAGGAGGCTAAGGTGGGAAGATTGCTTGAGTCCAGGAGGCTGAGGCTGCAGTCAGCTATGATTTCATCACTGCACTCCAGCCTAAGTGACAGAGGGAGATTCTTTCTCAAAAAGGAAAGAAGGAAGAAAGGAGGAGGGAAGGAAAGAAGGAAGGAGAACAAAGGAAGGAAGGAAGGAAGGAAGGAAGGAAGGAAGGAAGGAAGGAAGGAAGGAAGGAAGGAAGGAAGGAGGGAAGAAAAAGTAAAAAGGAAATAGTTACCTAGTTCCAAAATCTAGAGAAAACCATGGCTAAAACATAGATGTGTTTTCTTCTGGTCTTTTCTCTGTGCTAACTGCTTTCTTTGCTGAATTTTGTAGCTTAAACATTTTGAAGGATGACGTTTTGGCAAATGCAGTCAAAGGAAGGGGTGGAAAGGCATTCAGAATGGAGGAGACCGCAGAGCAGGGACTTGGCGTCTACAGACTCTTTACTTGCCCAAATCAGAAGTGACGGAGCCCATAGGCAGGTAGGACCCTTGAGCTTCCCAGACGTACCCCCCCTCAACTCTCTGATTGGTTAATGGACCATACCCTTGGCCCAGCCTCAACCCATTTTCCTCCTTGTCACCCTGGGCTGGAGTTCTGGGCAGGGACACAAGGCCGCAGCCTCCCTTCTTCCTGGCAAAGTCTTCCAGGGAGGTGGAGCCTGTTTCTTGGATAATGGAGTTGTGTTTTCACCTCCAAAACTAAGTAAAGAGGACCAAATTCCAGGATTGACCATCTAGATCTGTTCTGTCCAACATGGTAGCCAATAGCCACGTGTGGTTAGTGAGCACTTAATATTCAGCTAGCCCAAGTTGAGATGTGCTATCAGTGTGACATGCACACTGGATTTCAAAGATAGTGTGAAAAGCAGATCCAAAATATTTATAGTGTTTTATATTGATTACACCTTGAAGTGATCACATTTTAGGTATATCACGTTAAATAAAATGTTATTAAAATTAACTTTACCTGTTCTTTATATATTTATTTTCATGTGGCTATTACATTTATTTATTTGTGGAGATGGTCTTGCTCTGTCACCAGGCCAGAGTGCAGTGGCATGGTCATGGCTCACTGCAGGCTTGACCTCTCTGGCTTCGGTGATCCTCCTACCCCAGTCTCCTGAGTAGCTGGGACTGCAGGCACATGCCACCATGTCTAGTTAATTTTTTTTTATTATTATTTTTTGTAGAGGCAGGATCTCTCCATGTTGCCCAGGCTGGTCTTGAACTCCTGGGCTCAAGTGATCTGCCCACCTTGGTCTCCCAGAGTGCTGGGACTACAGGCCTGAGTCACCACGCCCAACCTAAAACAATTTAAATTATGTGTGTAACTCACACGTATGTCTCACGTTATTTTTCTTTCTGTTGAACTGTGCTTATCTAGAAGGAATCGTTCCCCACTCTCCAGAAGGCAAACCCACAGGGAGATCCAGATGGGGAAGGATTATGACATGTGGGAGAAGGATCAATCCAGACCAGGCTGGAGACAGAGAGGGACGTGAGGGGGCTGCACAACTCAGCCTGACCAGGCTCCTGGGAAGAGGGGACCATGGAGCACGTATTTTCTCCTTCACTCTCAGTAGACTGTGAGCAACCTGAGAGAAATGAGACAGTGCTTTATTCACCACCACACCCTCAGGGCCCAGCGCGGTGCCTGCCATAGAGCCAGTGCTTGAGAACGTGGCCTGAGTTAATGACTGAGTGAGGGATAGGATGGGGGAGAATCCAGACAGCAAAGAACTGTGCTGAGGTGATGTCAGGCCTGCCTGGATGGCTCCAGGGCGCAGGGTGTTCAGAGATTTTAATCCTTAAATCCTTTAGGCTATAATTTCCCGGAGAGCAGGGCGGCCACAGTCTATACCACATATGTACTTCCCGGTAGCTGGAGACAGCTGAGAACGGGCATTGAGGACAGCTGGGGGCATCACATCCAGCCTCCTGCCCCTCTGTGCCCCTTCAAACGAGCAGATTCTTTTTTCTCCTGCAGGCAGCCTCAGAGCTCCAGCCTGCTCCTTCCCCAAATGCACACACACACACGCACACATACACACACACACACACCCCTGGGAGAAAGTTCTGTGGGTCTCCCCACACTCAGGCTAGGATGGTAAAGGGCGCCCAGGCAGCCAGGGGAAGGAGGTAAATGTGCAGCTTCCTCCATCCGGCACGGTTCTGCCCACACTTCAAGGTGGGGCCCCACGCTTGCCTAAGTCACGGGTCAGCTACTCTCAGGAGCACCTTCCTCACACACATTGACTCAAGGCGAGGTACCACAGGCAAGTTCTTACAGTCCTCACCCTTAGCAAGCCTCTTCTGGCCCAGCAGCAGGCAAGGTAGGGATGTGGCAGGATGGGGAGGACCTGTGAATACAGAAAAGACGCCACAGGGGCTCATACAGATGCACCGTTAGCTCTGCACACCGAGAGGCATCCTATAGTACAACATGAGCACAGGGCTCTGGAGTTCCTCCACCTGCTGTTTGTGACCCTGGGCAAGTTAACCAACTTTTTTCTTTCTTTTTTTAAGAGATGGGGTCTTGCTGTGTTGCCCAGGCTGGAGTGCAGTGGTGCAATCATGGCTCACTGCTGCC
Organism: Cebus imitator; assembly: GCF_001604975.1. Lineage (NCBI taxonomy): Eukaryota > Metazoa > Chordata > Mammalia > Primates > Cebidae > Cebus > Cebus imitator. The sequence continues at coordinate 1,752,280 of NW_016107496.1, forward strand.
TTGACCTACTGGGCTCAAACCATCCTCCTGCCTCAGCTTCCCAAGTAGCTGGGACAACAGCGCGCACCACTACACCTGTCTGGGCTAGGATTACAGGTGTCAGCCACCACACCCAACCCACCACTAACTTCTTTAGAACTTGGTTTCCTCCAAAATGGGCACCATACAAGTCCCCTGCCCATAGTGGGGTTCAGAAATTGACTGAAAACAAATCAAGTTCTTGGAACAGTGCCTGGCACCTAGTGAGCGCTGGGCGTTGGTGATCACCATGAGACACTTTCCCTTCGCAGTTGGGGAAATGAGCCTCGAAGAGGATGAATTCCAAGAAGCAGTTATAAAGGCAGAATGCTGGGCCAGGAGCAGTGGCTCATGCCTGTAATCCCAGCACTTTGGGATGCCAAAGTGTGGGAGAACATGAGATCAGGAGTTCGAGACCAACATGGTGAAAGCCCGTCTCTACTAAAAACACAAAAATTAGCCAGGCGTGGTGGAGTGCACCTGTAATCCCAGTTACTCGGGAGGCTGAGGCAGGAGAATCGCTTGAATCCGGGCGGCGGAGACTGCTCTGAGCCAGGCAAGATGACGCCACTGTACTCTAGCCTGGGCGACAGAGTAAGATTCCATCTAAAAAAAAAAAAAAAAAAAAAAAAAGAGGCTTTTACATCATTCAGATTTTTCTTTTACTTTTTAATATGGAAAATTTCCAACATATGCAGAAGTGGAGAGAGTAATATAATAATCTCATGCGCTCATCACCCCACTTCAATGATTATCAACTCACGGCCAATTGAGTTTCATCTCTAGCCCAGCCATACCCCCTGGGTTCTTTTGAAGCAAATCTCAGACATTGTACCATCTCATCTGTAACTATTTCAGATGTGTCTCTAAGAGAAGAGGACTTTAACAAATGGCTACACTATTATTATTACACCTAAAAAACGAACAATAATTTAATATTAAATACTTAGTAACTGTTTCAATTCTCCAGTTTTCTCATTTATGCAATTGTTTAAATTAGAGTCCAGATAAAGTCCATATACTGTATTGCAAATGGTTAATGTTTCTTAAATCTCTCTCTCTCTCTCTCTTTTTTTTTTTCTTTTCATGCCTGGCTAAATTTTTTAATTTTTTGTAGAGATGAGGTCTCACTATGTTGCCCAGGCTGGTCTCAAACTCCTGGCCTCAATCGATCCTCCCACCTCAGCCTCCCAAAGCACTGTGATTACAGTCGTGAGTCACCATAACTTAAGTCTCTTTTATTTATTTATGTTTGAGACAGGGTCTCACTCTGTCACCCAGGCTGGACTGCAGTGGTGTGATCTCGGCTCACTGCAACCTCTGCCTCCCAGATTCAAGCAATTCTCATGCCTCTGCCTCCCAAGTAGCTGGGATCACAGGTGTATACCACCACACCCAGCTAATTTTTGTATTTTTGAGAGAGACAGCATTTTGCCATGTCTGCCAGGCTGGCCTCAAACTCCTGACATCCTGGGATCCGCCTGCCTCAGGCTCCCAAAGTGCTGGGATAACAGGCATGAGCCACTGCGCCCAGCCTTAAGCCTCTTTTAAATATAAGTCCCCATTTTTCTCTTTTCCCTCCTTACAATTTATTTGTTGAGGAAACCAGGTCACTTTTGCTGTAGAATTTCCCACAATCTGGAGTTTGATTGCATCCCTAGATCTAGAGGCTTGAAAACCCTACAGTTTTCAAAATAATGAGCAAGTTCCCTAGCATCTCTGAAATGATCATTAATTTTTATCATGAACTCATGGATTTACATATATTTGAAATGTTTCAACCCATTGCCATTATAGTTAGAGTATTTTTTTTTTCTTGAGACAGAGTATTACTCTGTTACCAGGCTGAAGTACAGTGGCGCAATCCCAGCTCACTGCAACCTTTGCCTCCTGGGTTCAAGCAATTTTCCTGCCTCAGCCTCCTGAGCAGCTGGGATTACAGGCGAGCACCACCACATTCAGCTAATTTTTTGCATTTTTAGTAAAGATGGGGGTTTCACCATGATGGCCAGGTTGGTCTCGAACTCCTAACTTTGTGATCCATCCGCCTCAGGCTCCCAAAGTGCTGGGATTACAGGCGTGAGCCACCGCGCCTGGCCAGTTAGGGTGTTTTTTAAAAATTGTTTTTCCAGGCCAGGCTCGATGGCTCATACCTGTAATCCCTGCACTTTGGGAGGCCGAGGTGGGCGGATTGCCTGAGGTCAGGAGATGGAGACCAGCCTGACCAACATGGTGAAACCCTGTCTCTACTAAAAATACAAATATTAGCCAGGCATGACAGCATGCACCTGTAATCCCAGCTACTCGGGAGGCTGAGGCAGGAGAATCGCTTGAACCAGGGAGGTGGAGGTTGCAGTGAGCCGAGTTTGCACCACTGCATTCCAGCCTGGGCGACAGAGTGAGACTCTGTCTCAAAAAAAAGAAAATTGTTTTTCCAGCTTAAATTTGGGGAGTGAGGGCGATTACAAGGAACAGAAAAATTAAGAGAACTCTGGCTTTGGAGGCAAACAGCCCATGGGTGGAATCCTGGCTTCACCACTTACAAGCTGGAGGACTTTGGTCAAGTTACTTCTCTTTCCTTCTATTTTCCCATCCCCAGAATAGGGAAATGATTAATAATAACTGACATTTCCTGAGTGCTTACTATCTTCCTGGCATTGTGCTCACTGTCTTAAAGACATGATGACAATTTAATCCTCCTATCAGCTCAGCGAAGCTGGAGTCATTATTGTCTTCACTTTAGAGGTGAGGAAGAAACTGAGGCACGGGCTTGAAGAACCTGTTTAACGTTACACACCTAGAAAGAGGCATGGCAGGGACCCGAACCTGTACAGTCTGACTCCACAGCCCTCTGTCTTCTAGAGGTTGCTGTGGAGAAGACAGAGAGTGATGGCAATGCCCCCTGCAGGCCTTGACAGATGGGAAGATCAAGCCAGAAGGTGAGCAGGGCCGTCCCTACCACGTCCCCTCAGGGCTGGAGCACAGTCAAGCCTGGCACGTGGGGGGAGCAACCCCTATTGCAGCTGCAGTCTCTCCCCTTCCCCAGACTTCCTCCTCCTCTGTTGTGACCCAGAAACTTGCCTAAGAACACAGCTGTTCTTGGTGAGTTCTGTTTCCATTGCCATTATGGTTCTCCTACTAATTGCTTCATTAATCAGAAAGGGCTGGTTGATGCTGGGAGGCCAAGGTGGGAGGATTGCTTAAGGCCAGGAGTCCAGCCTGGGCAACACAGTGAGACCCCTCACCCCCACCCTTGCCTCTACAAAAAAATTAAATAAATACAATTAGCTGGGCATGGTGGCATGTGCCTATGGTCCCAGCTACTCAGGAGCCTGAGGCAGGAAGATCGCTGGAACTCAGGAGGTCAGGGCTGTAGTTCCAGCCTGAGCTGACAGAGCAAAATCTTGTCATAGAAGGTGGTGGGAGGGCTGGTGGGGGCAGGGTACAGGGAAAGGGTGGGGAAGGAAGGAAGGGAGGAAGGGAGGGAGGGAGGGAGAGAGGGAGAGAGGGAAAGAGGGAGGGAAAGAGAGAAAGGCTGACTCCAGGAAAGCTCCCCATGCCCGTGTTTCCCAAGAATCAGCTGGCCTGGGTGGTCCTTGGGTCATCTTAGAGGGCAAAGATCTTGAGTGCAGCTGGGCAGAGTGAGGTATTGCTAGGAACACTAAGGGCAGCACTAACAGCCATCATTTAAACCTCGTGTGTGCCAGGAAGGGACCAGGTCCCACATGATCTCAGTTCATCCTTACAATGCCCCTGAGGATGGTCTTGTTATCTTCTCCATTTTGCAGATAAGAAAACTGAGGCTGAGAGGGTAGAGAACTTTGCCTTCGGTCACTCAGCAGGTAGGTGGTGGAGCCAGGGGTGTAACCCAGGCCGAGGGACTCCACATCAGATACAGACAGACCAGGAAGCAGCATGTTGCAGAGCTGGGGATGCTGTGATTCTCTGGGTAGCAAAGGGAGGGGACATTCCTAGCAGAGGGAACGGTTTGTGTAAAGGTATGGAGGTGTGAAACGGTGTGGCCTGCTCAGGTGTGACTAACTGTGGCCAGAGTGAAGGGTGTGTAGAGAGGAGTGGCAGCAGATGAGGCAAGGGGTTGGGGACTGGGGCCAAGGTGGAAGAACTTCAGGTTCCAGACCAAGGAAATGAACTTTGTCCTTGGGTGGGGGGTGCCACGGGATGTATTGAGGAAGAGTGCAGCCTTGGGTTTGTTTGGTGAGCCTCCAGCAATACCTTAGCAGGTGAGATCCTCGTGTCCGCCCTGGGTGCCAGCCACATTTTACAGGGTGGGAAACAGAATGGTTATGAGACTGGCTCAGACCACACAGCAATAGACAAGCCAGTTCTCTGCTGCCACGGGACATTGCTTCAAAACTCAGGTCGTAAGGAGAGACGCAGGGGCGTCCTTCCGTTCCTCACTTCTCCAGCCCTGCGCCTGCTCAGCTTCACTGGAGAACGTGAGATGAAGATGAACTGGACCAAGGTCCCTGCCTATCTGCTCACCAACAGTAAGACAGAAAACAATAGAAGCAAACATTCACGGAGATCCAGCTATGTGCTAGGCACTAGGCTGGGAGAAAACTAGACAGAGAAAAATAGTGCCAGGTAGGCTCTCTGATGATGAGTGTTCTGGACTGAGGGTCCCCCAGGCTGGCCTAGTAGGTGCTGTTCGATCCACCTGAAGAGCTGGAATGGGCTCCAATTCCCATTGGGACAGTTTCAGAGTCAGGATACTCAGGGCAGTGCTGAATGTGTCTTAGAACACTAGCATGTAGGAGCAGCATTCCACGGCTCAGAGAACCATGGGATTGCTGGCTCAGCCCCCAGCTACGCAGTAACCTTGGACAAAGTGGGCCCCCTGGGAGCCTCGGCAAGCCATTTGCTAAATGCGGAGACTACATCAGAGAAGGGGTTCTTAACAGCTGGAGCCTTGGGGAGCTCGTCAAGCTGACTCGGGAGGCCTGGGGTAGGGACTCTGGCTGGGGTGTTTTAACAAGTTCCACCAGAAACTCGGATAGCACACCTGGTTAGAAACAGCTAGATGATCAAGGTCCTTCCAGATTCAGTTCAACAAATTCAACACAACACACATTTACTGAGCACCCACCATGCCAGGGGCCATTCTGCAGAGTCAGGATACATCAGTGAGCAAAATAACAAATAAATACGTTCTAGGAGTTAGAGATGCTGTGCACAGGGGAAAGCGTGCTAGGCGAAGCGGTGAGGAGGGCAGGGGTGGGGCAGCTCCAGGACTCAGCAGGATGGGCAGGGCTGGCTTCGTTGAGAAGGGGACTGGCAAGAGCAGGGAGCCAACTGAGTGACATCTGAGGGAAGAGCGTTCCAAGCATTCAATGACAAGAGCAAAGGCCTGGAAGGGGAGCATGCAGGCAAGGTGGCCATGTGGCTCTTATGAAGTGGCCAAGGGCTGGGGTGGGGTGAGGGGCAGGGACCCGCCATGGAATGCTGCTCCTATGTGCTAGTGTTCTAAGAAGCATTCAGCACTGCCCTGAGTATCTTGACTCTGAACCTGTCCCTGCCCTGACCCCTTCCCCAATCCAATCAACTTTAATTTTAGGGACCCACCCATCACAGCAAATGCCAGCACTGCTGATGCCCAAACAATGTTATCTGCGTAGGTATGTGTTTTGTATTTTACTGCCTTAATCCTGTCTTCAGCCTCTCCTCTTCTGTCCCACCCAAGTATTTGCCCTTCCCTTCTTGACTCCTTCCAGTGGCCCTCGGCGACCCGAAGGAAGAAGACCAGGGCCATGGAAAGTATGTAACCAGCGTCACTCATGCCCCTGGTCTCAAAGAAGCAGTGGCTTAGTAAAGAGAGGACCCCTGTCAATAACTCCCTGTAACTACTGGGCACCCACTCGGAGCTCCTCAGTGGAATCCTAATGTGAATAAGACTGAGTTTGCCTGCTGGGGCTCGCAGCCTACAGTAAAGTGAGAGGAGTGGAGCTGAATGGGGAGAGAGACAAACGCATACACAGAAGATTCAGACACACCTGCAATGTCATGTTAGAAATTCTCCAGCATTGGCATGGTAGAGAGGACGGAGAAGTATTTGACCGCCTCCCCCTAGGATTCAGAGTTTGGCTGGCCACCGTCCACCAGCCGGCAGACTCTGTGCACATAAGTTAATCTCTCCTCTCAGGCCTTAAAAAGCACCCGGCTTAGTACATGTTTGTTAAATGAATGCACTTCGGTTTGTGTGCGTGTGTTAAATGCAGGTAATAATGATGATGTTGCTGACTAAGGTCCCCTGTCCACTCCCAGTGAGCCCCACAGCCCTCCTCAGCAGTGCCTGCAGGCCCCCTCGCCATGGCGTCATGTGCCACCTGTTCAAAGGAGGAACGTACCAGCTTGTGGATGTGACCTTGACTGCAAAGAGGGGCGTGCAGCTGATGTAATGGTCCCTTAAGTGTTCACAAATGTAAGTTGTTACTGTTATAAGCGGTGAGTGACCAGTGGGGTGCCATCTTCAGCAAGTAAAAATACAGGACACACAGTTACATTTGAATTTCAGTTGGGGTGTGTTAGGGTAAGTGTGCCCTGTACAATATTTGGGACACACTTACACTAAAACATCATTCGATATTTATCTGAAATTCAAATGTAACTATGTGTCCTAGATTTTATCTGGCAACCATATTGATGGCAGCTTATTGACTGGCTGGGAATGGCAGGGGTGTAGGCCAGGAAATGGGTCTGTGACAGCTGTCTAGAACTGAATTGAACATGAGGATGAGTCAGTGTCAAGACTCCCAGTGGGGCCGTCGGATCATTACTTCGTGACTGTCTTAAGCCTTTATTTGTTTGTGAATCCCTCAGACTCAGGCCTTCTTCCCTCCAGGTCTGAACACCCTGTCCTACCAGGACCCGCCTGGATGCTGCCCTCAGTGAGCTCCTGGGCTCATTGAAGATGGACCTAGCGGTAGTATTTATGCCACTTATTGTGTGCCCACTGCCGGCCAGGCACCATGCCGAGTGCTCTATTTACGTGAGCTAATGAATCTGCATGGGTGGGATTCGAATGCAGGGTGGTCTGACCCCAAGGCCAATATTTCTTCCTATTGCACCATGCTACGGCCTTATTGACGACTCAAGCATCTAGGACAGAGAGAGAGGGAGCAGGAGTGGTTATGGGGTACCCTGAAGTGGCCTCCTGCTGTGTCCCAGGCCCTGTGTCAGGATTCATTGAGTTGTCACAAAAATCCTGAGAAATTCATTCTTGAGAATGCTCTGGAAGTTAAATACCTTGCCAAGGTCACACAGATTAAGCGGTGGAGCAGGCTCTGTCTTTGAACCCAGCTCTGTCTCACCTCAAAGCTTAAGTAATTTTGCCCCCCTTTGTGTGTTTGCATCATGGGGTGAGGTGATGTGTGCATGTGTGTGTGTGTTTGCATGTGTGTGTGCGTGCATGTGTGCGCGTGTGTGTGCATGTATGTGTGCATGTGTGT
>NW_016107496.1:1759953-1768839 GCF_001604975.1 Cebus imitator
TGTGTGTGTGCATGTGTGTGTGTGTGTGCATGTGTGTATTCCTACAGTCACGTCCCACCTTCGGAGCAGTGCCTCCCTGTCCTACCCAGCCCTTCCTCTCTTGGGATGGGTCTAGGGCCTTGGAGGTGGTTAGACTGTAGTGGAGCTGGCACAGCCTGGCTTTCTCAGGGCCTGTGTTGTCTGCCTGCTGTCCTTCAACCAGTAGCTTCTCTTGAGTCTTGCCCTCCCCTGCTGGGGCTAAGGTCTGGTTGGTTCCCAGGCCCCTGGGCCTTGGACAGGAGAGCTGGGGGGTGAGGGATGGTGGATGGCGGAGGGCAGGACCAGCAAAGAAGAGACTGACAAATACCATGGATGCCTTGATTTTCAGTTCCTGCTCGCTCAGTCCTGCACACTTGCTCTCTGCAATCTCTAGAATCAAACAGTATTCAAACCGGAAGGGGCCTTAGAAAACTAGTGTCTCCTCATTCTAGAGAGAGAGAGACGGAGGCTCAGAAAGCAGAAATGACTTGTTAAGATCACTCGTGAAGCTGATGGTACAGAGAGTTAGAGCCTCTGCTCCCTGCTCTACCTCTTTCCCCGACTCTGCATTCATGCTTGCCTCGTCCAATGGGCCAGCATCCATCCTGACACACTACAGCCAAAAGGAACCTTAAGCTAGGGAAAGGGCTGCAGAACTTTAGCGAAAGATTCAAACATGTCCATTCAACTCAGCGGAGAAAAGAGAATATTCAATCAATGGTGTTGGGATGCCTGGATTATTGCTGGAAGAGGATCACAAAAATGGAACCAAACAAATTTCATTTGGATCAAAGGTTTAAGTGTAATAAAACCATGTAAGTTCTATGAGGCAGTATGGGGAAATTGATTTATATTTTGTAATGGGAAAGCCTTTCTTTTTTTCCAACTTTTATTTTAGACTTAGGGGATATATGCGTAGGTTTGTTATGGGGTATATTACAGGGTTCTGAGTTTTGGGGTACCATCGAACCCATCACCCACATAGCATAGTGGGAAGGCTTTTCTAATCAAGATGGAAAACCCAGAGTCATACAGGAAAAGACTGATACATTCAACCACATTAAAAAAATTTTTAACTTCTGTATGGAAAATTGCCATAAAAATGTTTTTCCAGTAACTGAGAAAAATATAACAAAGGACATTTCCGTAATTTACAAAGAAACTCATACTAATGAATAAGAAAAAAAAACAATTATTTTAATTGCTAATACTTGATGATCATTTACTATGTGCTAGATACTATTTTAAGTACATGGATTATTTCATTTAATTCTCAGAGTAAGTAACCCTATAAGGTAGTTACTATTATACCATCTCCATTATCTAGATGAGGACATTGAAGTCGTTTTTAAAAAAATAGCTGCTGGGCACAGTGGCTGACACCTGTAGTCCCAGCACTTTGGGAGGCTGAGGCAGGTGGATCACTTGAGGCCAGGAGTTCAAGACTAGCCTGGCCAACATGGTAAACCTCATCCTTAATAAAAATACAAAAAAAGCTGGGTGTGGTGGTGGGTGCCTGTAATCCCAACTACTCAGGAGGCTGAGGCAGGAGAATTGCTTGAATTTGGGGGACGGAGGTTGCAGTGAGCCGAGATCTCACCACTGCCCAACAGCCTGGGCAACAGAGCAAGACTCAGTCTTAATGGGGGGAAAGAAATTGGCCGGGCATGGTGGTGGGCACCTGTAATCCCAGCTACTTGAGAGGCTGAGGGAGGCAGGAGAATCGCTCGAACCCAGGAGGCGTAGGTTGCAGTGAGCCGAGATTGCAATTACACCATTGCACTCCAGCCTGGGTGACAAAGCAAGGCCTTGTTTTAAAAAAAAAAAAAGTCAAAGAATATATATTAGGTTGGTGCAAAAGTAATTGCAGCTTCTGTCAATACAAGTAGTTTGCAGAAAGAGAAATATATATGGCCCATAAACATATAGAAAGATGTGTAATACCAGTCATAATTCAAGAAATGCAAAATACAATTAAAATTAAACATCACTTTTTCACCTTTCTGCTCGGCAAAAATGAAAACATTTGCTAATACTCAGGGATGGTGATGGTAAGAGAAAAACTACTTATATGCCTTTTTCTCTGTAGATTCTGAGTTCTATCCTAGTAACGGTTCACATCACCAAAAAACTGCACATTTAGGGCAGGCGTGGTGACTCGCGCCTACAATCCCAGCACTTTGGGAGGCTGAGGTGGGTGGATCACTTGAGGTCAGTAGTTCGAGACCAGCCTGGCTAACACCGTGAAATCTGTCTCTACTAAATATACAAAAAATTAGCCAGCATGGTGGCACGCAGCTGTAGTCCCAGCTACTTGGGAAGCTAAATTGTTTGAACCCAGGAGGCAGAGGTTGCAGTGAGTGAGATCGTGCCACTGCACTCCAGCCTGGGCAACAGATCGAGACTCCATCTCAAAACAAAACAAGCAAAAAACTATACATTAGAATCACCTTAGCTTAGCTGCCCAGGAAAATGCCTTCTGCCAACTTCCATTTTAATGTTATATGCTTGGCATCTGTTGATGGTTGGCAGAAGAAATGACCACAAGAAAACCTGCATTTCTTTTTTGTCCTGGAAAAACCACCACTAACAGCATTGTAATCTACATGACATATATAAGGAAGGGCCCACACAGTAAATTATCTTCAGTATTTACTACCAGGAAAGATTTACTCTCTCCTGAAGACCTGATGTTTTATTTTGCTACATAATGGTAATCATATAAACCCTCTGTTTCTCTTTTCTCCTTGGCTGCCAAGAAGCTAAAAAATCACATCTGATGATTCACTGTAGTAACAACGTAGCTAGGGCAGTTGTCAAGCGACTTCTCAACCCAATCTGACCTCAGATTTGCTTTTTTCTTTTGTCTCCTCCCCGCTTCCATTGATTTATCTTTTTCCACTTACTGTTTAGTTTTCTAATTCTAATTTAACAAAATTATTATAAATGTGTGTTTTGGGAAGCTATTTCAAAATCTTTTGGAAGTAGATAGAGTATGTTAGAAATAGTCAAACTCCCTTGTAGATTAGAAAATTCAAGTTCTCTAGAAATTAAATGACTTATTCCAGTCTGTTAATCAGTTCATATCTGTGTGCACACATGACTCTCACTTTATTGTAAGTGTCTTAGAATTGTATTTATCCACCAGAGAGATGCTTTGAGCCAGGTACATGGTAAATGGTCAATGCATATATATTGGTTGAAAAAATTGTAAGTGCTGTGAGGAAAGGGACACTTTTGCGGGGAATAAGTTCTGCGTGTAGTAGATGCTCATGAGAACTGAATTTACAAGGCATGGCCTCGGCCTCAGCCTCTGGCCTCACCCCACCACACTCTAGCATCTCCACCACCCAGGACTCTCAGGGCTGGGCCTCGTGCAACCCATCTGCCTACACACGCGCTCTGCCTTTGTCTCTACCCTTCCTCCTTGGCCCGTTTTGCCTTGTCCAGTGAGTTTCCAAATATTCCTGAGTTTCACCTGGGTGAAGACTGGCGCCTACATCCTGGAGGTATCCTGCCATGAGATGCCTGCAGGAGAGGCAGTGGCAGCACCTTTTCAACCGTGCACAGACCCAGTGTGGGCTGCTTACTAGTGGAAAGTGGAGAGGAAGAGGAGGAAAAGGAGGACCCATGGCCATGGCTCTCTCTGTCCTTGTAACCCTCAACTGATGTGTGTCTTATACCCCTGTTGGGCAGAAGGGACAGCAGAGGTTGACAGGTCACTCTTCCTTCAGTTTTCCATCCTTCCTTCTGTGCTGGGAGAGAAAAGAATACAACATAGACAGGGAGGTCAAGCTTGGCCACCCTGGATGAGGTACAAGGGACCGGGCTTCCTCTGCCACATCTCCTTCTGCAAAGTCAACTCTATGCTGCCTTCCCATTGGCTGACACCCTGCATCATCTACCCATGGCTCTCTACCTTGCTCTTTGCTTAAGAAGCCCCTAGAAAGAGAGCTGAGGTCTGGGCAAACCCTTCCGACAGGCTTTCCTGGGCAGGGGAGCTGGGGTGGGCGGGGAGGGGGTGTGGATGGTGGGAGGGAGGAGGACCAGATTTCCTGGCCTGACAGGCAGCCTGTGTTGAGAAACCATGACTGGGCAAGTCAGGCTTCGTTGACTGCACCTGCCAAGCCACGGGGTACCTCAGGCCTGGAGCACCCCGGAGCCAGTCACAACCCGAGACCTCAGCCTCCTGGGAGGAGCTGGGTCAGCCACCGTGAAGGACGATCCTGCGCAAGTGACAAGCTTTGCTCTCCCTTCCTATCCAGGACTTCACATTCACCCCTGCAATCCATGTGGGGACACTGCTGGATGGGAGGCATGGTCCCAGTGTGGTTTCCCTGTCCCAGCCTCTGCGTATGCCAAATGTTTGCCTTACGCTGCGCAATCCAAGAGTTTCCATGTATACAGATGGGAATTCCAGAGCTGCAGAAAAGGCAGCAAGCACCATGATTCAAGCTAATCAGTGTGGATTCACACCTTCCTTCCTCTGTCTTAGTGGCCAAACTACCAGCTAGAGTAAGAAATGGTTGATGCAGGACCTGAACATTCTGGAAACTCTTGCCCACTTCTGCAAGAAATGACCCAATCCATAGTACTAGGCTCACCTTAACTTTCATAGGACCCAGGCAAGTTGTCATACCATGTGTCTAAATATTGAAAAATTATCCATTGGGATAATAAATTGTTAAATAAAATATGTCCTGTCTACTTTGACAATATACTTTCATAGTGAGAAAACTTAAAAATGTAAAAGGCTATGGTTTTTATATAGCCAAAAATTGACAAAACATCAGAATTTAAAACACTAAATTTAGTTATTATTGCACATGATGGGTAGGCCATGTTTGGTTGAGTAATAAGTATATACATACTTCATAAATTTTTACATGTTTATTCAGCAAAAACTATTTTTCTTGCTTTGTCATAGGAAAGCCACCAATTACGCAGTTATAATCGCAGTTTTGTATAATTTGTGTTCTGTTGACAGTCATACCTAATTAGACAACATTTCTTGAGTCATTATAGTTCTTGTTTTTTTTTAAATCAATTTCAATTTGGAGAAATTGTGAATTTCACTCTGCTAAGGCTGGAAAATATCAACAGAATTCTCAAAGTAATACTTGGATGTAGAACTAAACCATGGATTTTATATGCTACGTACAAACTAAATAATGGGATGGCGTATGATAAATTATTACTGTCACAAAAAGATTACAAAACTGTTTTATCATATAAAGTGCGATCCTGTAGGCCATGAAAATTTCTTAAAGCAATATCAAGCAACTCTCAAGCTTTTTGAAGTTGGAACTCCTTTATGCTTTTAAAAGTTATTGAGGACCTTGCTTGTACCCATTACTGGAGATAGTAAAAAAAAAAAGTTATTGAGGACCCTAAAAACCCCTTTTGAAGACTCCTTTTGTTTATGTAAATTATAACTATTAATTTTGCCAAATTAGAAATTAAAACTGATAACTTTTAAAACCCAACACACAAGCACACATTCCATTAGTCATCAGAGTGATGATGACATCACACACTGAGTAGCCTCTGGAAAACTCCACTGTACACTCATGAGAGAATTAGCCTGAAAAGGGCAAATTGTATCTTAGCATTGCAGGTTCAATATCCCTTATCCGAAATGCTTGGGACAAGAAATGCTTTGGTTTTCAGATTTTTGGGGGGAATATTTGCATATATATCATGAGAGATCTTGGGATGGGACTCAAGTCTAAACACAGAATTCACTTAGGCTTCATATACACATAATATACATGGCCCAAAGGTAATTCTATAAAATATTTTTGATAATTCTGAGCATGAAACAGTTTTGTCTGCATTGTGACTGTGACCTGTCATATGAGGTCCTGTGTGGAATTTTCCACTTGGAGGGTCATGATGAGGCTCAAACTGTTTCAGAATTTGGAGCAGTTCAGATTTTGGATTCTCAGGTTAGGGCTGCACAACCTGTATTAGAAAAATGGTTTTGACCCCACAGACTCCTTGGAAGAGCTCCGGAACTCCCAGGAATCCTCAGACCATCCTTTGAGCACTGCTGCTATAGAGTGATGGAAAGAACTGGTACCCTGCTTCTACCTGTTATGTCTAGACCTATAAACGTGCAAATATAAGAGTTAGGAGAATCAGTCTTACAAAACATTCCTCAAATGCCACATGCAGGTTTTGTGAATACTGCACTAACTCATGAGTATGTCCAGGACCACGAATTGGAACGGGAAGAGATACAAGAATAGGGACACTCGGCATTTCTGGGAAAGGTTGCTTTGTAAGGTAGGAGTCTATTACATTCATTGGATCTGAGAAGAAAGCTTGGATGAGCTAATCCTGACTCCCTCCTGTGCTCTGCCCTGAAAGCAGTGTTGTCTCCCACGTGGCAGTTCCACAACCCACAAACCCACCTAGCCTTCAGGTTCTAGAGCTTTTGGCTCCAAGGACACGAGGTAAGAGGTGTGAAGAAGCATTTCCCTGCGGCCTGACCGGTGTTGGTCATGAGAGTGGATGCTTGGGTTCCAGGCAGTGCTGTGTCCTGAGAGTCACCGGTCCTTCAGATGTCTCTGCTGTGGATGTATGTGACATGGCAGAGCCCCCTAAAGCCCTGGACCAGAGCAGGACCCCCTGGCCTGTGTCTGGGTACAGTGCTCCTGCATAGATCTTAGGACACAGAATCACAAACTCTCACTCTCCGAAGGGACCCTTGGTGGCCAGCCAGCCAGCCCACCACTCAGGTAGCAAATCTTCCTCATGTGGTAGCAGAAGTGGTCTTGCCATGGAGGTAAGAAAGCTTCAACTTCAGGGCCCGGTTTGCAGAGGCCCTTCTAGGACCCTGGAATAGGGTCTAGGCATGCATTCACATAGCTATATATTTTTGTATATTTTATAATTTTTATCTTTCTTAAAGAGCTCTCCACAAGTTGTATAGGCTTCAGGAACCATGCAACCTGAACCCGCCTCTGCACAGCCAGGCTCTTCCTTGCAAGGCACTTCTCTTGAAGGAACATTGAATTTTGAGCCAGAAGAGCTGGATTTGAGCCACAACTTTGTACGAACTAGCTGTGTGACTTTGGAAATAATAACAACAGCTGACATTTACCAAGCTTTACTACATGTCAGGCACTTGGGCTAAGCTTTTGCATGCTTCATTGCGTGTAAAATTCAGAAATGCCTCTCGACTTCTCAAAGTGTCAGTTTTGTCTTTTGTGCAATGAAAAGGACAACATCCATGTGTTTTCCCACTCAGTTCTGTGCATGACCTGAGGGCGGGCCCTGCCTTAGTCATCACTGTGTCCCCAGCGCCCAGCCCAGTGTCTGGCTTATAGCTCCATGATGTCAAGGAGGTGCGCAAGTGCCTCATAGCTGTGCTGACAAAGGCAGTCGTCACGTGCACTTTGGAGGCCAGCAGCTTAGTAGTGCGAGCTTGAAGGTCTTTTCTCCTGGGGTCAGAATCACCACCATTTCCAAATCTAGAAACCTGGGTAAGTTGCTAACCTGATAAGGGAGTAAAAACACTGGTAACCACCTCCAAGACTGTTCAGAGGATGCAATGGGTAATCTACCTAAAGCACCTAACCCATGGCACATAGAAAGTGTTTGATATGTTAACTATTACTAGCAGGCAACAGACAGATTTATTATAAATCACCTCCTACCTTTGCAAGGGAAGGACTGTCTTGCCCAGATTCCTTTTTTTTTTGAAACAGGGTCCTGCTTTGTCACTGAGGCTGGAGTGCAGTGGCATGATCTTGGCTCCCTGCAACCTCTGCACCCCCCGAGGCCAAGTGATCCTCCAGCCTCAGCCTCCTGAGTAGCTGGTAGGCCCACACCACCATGCTCAGCTGATTTTTCCTTTTTTTTTCGTAGAGACGGGGGTTTCTCCATGTTGCTCAGGATGGTCTTGAACCCCTGAACGCGTGTGCTGCAATTGTGGGTGTGAGCCACTGTGCTCAGCCAATTTCTCTTCTTTTTAAGAATATTTGTTTCCAAATTTACCATGATAACCATGAATTACTTTTTTATTGAGTGTCTTAGTCCCTTTTGTGTTGCTATAAAGGAATACCTAAGGCTGGGTAATTTATAAAGAAAACAGGTTGGCCAGGCATGGTGGCTCACGCCTGTAGTCCTAGCAATTCGGGAGGCCGAGGCCTGCGGATCATGAGGTCAGGAGATTGAGACCATCCTGGTCAACATGGTGAAACCCCATCTCTGCTAAAATACAAAAAATTAGCCAGGCATGGTGGCATGCTCCTGTAGTCTCAGCTGCTCGGGAGGCTGAGGCAGGAGAATCGCTTGAACCCAGGAGGCAGAGTTTGCAGTGAGCCGAGATTGTGCCACTGCACTGCAGCCTGTCCGCAGAGCAAGACTCTGTCTCAAAAGAAAAAGAAAAGGGGTTAATTTGGCTCATGGTTCTACAGTCTGTGTAAGAATCATGGCACCAACATCTACTTCTGATGAGGACCTGGGCCTACTTCCACTCATGGTGGAAGGCGAATGGAAGCTGGTGTGTCTGGAGACCACACGGGAAGAGAGCACCTGGAGGGGAGAGAGGTGCCAGGCCTCTTTTAACAATCAGCTCTCGCAGGAAATAATAGAGCAAGAACTCCCGATTATGGCATCAAGCCATTCATGAGGGATCCACCTCCGTGAGTCAAACACCTCCCATTAGGCCTCACCTCCAACACTGGAGATCAACTTTCTTTAAAAAATATATATATTTTTTTCTTTTTAGTATCTTTTCTTTAGACCAGATGGGATCAAATTTCAGCATGAGATCTAGAAGTGTCAAATATCCAAACCATTGCATTGGGACAAAATTCATATAATGTAAAACTTACCCGTTTTTTTTCTTTTTTTTTT
>NW_016107496.1:1769529-1804362 GCF_001604975.1 Cebus imitator
AAAAAAAAAAAAAAAAGAATATTCCATTGTATGGACATAACACACTGTGCTTATTCATTCCTCTGCTGGTGGTCACTTGAGTTGTTTCTCCCTTTTGGCCACTGTGAATAGTGCTGCTATGAAAATTGGCATACAGTGATCTGCCTGAGTGTCTGTTTTCAGTTCTTTGGGGGTAGGTACCCTAGTAATGGAAGTGCTGGATTATTCAGCAATTCCATATTTAGCTTTTTGAGAAAACCCCACACTGTTTTCCATAGCAGCTGCAAAACTTTACATCCCCACCAGCAATATATGAGGGTTGCCATTTCTTCACATCCCTGTCAACCTTTCTTAGTGTCTGTGTTTTTATTATGGCCGTGATAGTGGGTGTGAAGTAGTATCCTGTCATGGTTCTTATTTGCATTTTCCTAATGACTAACAATGTTGAGCATCTTTTTATGTGCTTATTGGCCATTTGTATATATATTTTGGAAAAATATCTATTCACATCCTTTGCCTATTTTTAAATTGAGTTGTCTTTTTATTGTTTAGTGGTATGAGTTCCTTAGATATTTTGGAAACAATCTTTATCAGATATATGATTTGCTAATATTGTCTCCCATTCTATCAGTTGTTTTTTTCATTTTCTTGATGGTGTCCTTTCAAGCACAAAAGTTTTAAGTTTTGATGAAGTCCAATTTATCTTTTTTAATTTGTGCTTTAGACATCTGAATTGCCTGATTTGCCTTATTAAAGGTCAAAGAGACTTACCTCTATGTTTTCTGAGAGTTTTATTATTTTTATTTATTTAATTTTTGTAGAGATGGGATCTCACTATGTTGCCCAGGTTGGTCCTGAACTCCTGGCATCAAGTGATTCTCCTGCCTCAGCCTCCCAAAGTGTAGGGATTACAGGCATGAGCCACCAAGCTTGGCTGTGTTTTCTGAGAGTTTTAAGTTTTAACTCTTACGTTTAGGTCTTTGATCATTTTTGGTTAATTTTTGTTTAGGGGTCCAGATTCACTCTTTTGCATGTAGATAATCAAGTTTTCCAGGATCATTTGTTGAAAACAGTACTATTTCTCATTTCTCCTATTGCCCTGGCACCTTTGTTGAAAATCAATTGCCCATAAATATATGGGTTTATTTCTAGACTACCAATTCTATTCCATTGATCTATTACATCTATCCTTATGCCAGTTACACACAGTCTTCATGCTTGATACAGAGTATGAATGTAGCTTTGTAGTAAGTTTTAAAATCAGGAGCCTGTGTGGTGGCCCACACCTGTAACCTCAGCTACTTAGGAGGCTGCACTTGAGCCCAGGAGTTTGAGAACAGCCTGAACAACATAGAGAGACCCTGTCTCAAAAAAAATTAAATTTAAAAGAAAACAAATTCATATAGTTGGAAAGTGGCAGAACCAGGTGTGACCCCACAACTCTGCTATAAAAAAAAAAGTTTTAAAATCAAAAAGTGTGATTCCCACAACTTTATTCTTTTTCAGGATTGCTTTGGCCATTCTAAATCATGAATTACTTTCCTAGAAGGAAGAAAATATGTTACTATTAACAAAATCCTGCATATTCAAGTCATGCCAACCCAAATGCTATGTCTCCTAGGGAACTTTCCCATACTCACCATTTGGAATATTCCTTCCTCTGGACGTTTTGTTAGTACTCCTCTTACAGTGTTTTTTATTCAAATGAGGCTGCTGGGATCTCCAATCTTATTGGAAGATAAGCTTGTTGAAGGCAGGGGTCTTGTTCACTTGGAAGTATTTCTGGGGCCAGGCACAGTGGCTCACGCCTGTAATCCCAGCATTTTGGGAGGCTGAGGCAGGTGGATCACCTGAGGTCAGGAGTTTGAGACTAGCCTGGCCAACATGGCAAAACCTTGTCTCTACTAAAACTAAAATTAGCCGGGCGTGGTAGTGCATGCCTGTAGTCCCAGCTACTGAGGAGACTGAAGCAGGAGAATTACCTGAACCCGGGAGGTAGAGGTTGCACTGAGCTGAGATCACACCATTGCACTCCACCCTGAGCAACAAGAACGAAACTCCGTTTCAAAAAAAAAGAAAAATAAAAAGAAAGAAAGTATTTCCCATGGCCCCTGGCATGGAGCCCAGGACTGCTGTGGGGCTGAGGATTTGGTGAATGAATGAATGAATGAATGAATGGATAAGTAAAGGAATGCTATTGAGTCACTCAGCATTTCTATTCTGATCAGAACCTAGGCAAACATCCTTTACAAAGAAGCACTTGGGAAATTCATTCATTAAATTAATGGTCACACCTCTATTGACAAGCATAGTCATGTGTTGTGGTTCACTGGAGGTTTCTTTAGTTTATTACAGTCATTATAATGCTTGTCAATATGAGAAAAATGTGCCCAAATTACTTGAGAAATTGTGTGTGAATTGCACACTCAGGCGTTCCACAGCTAAGGCTCAGCCTCAATCAATATGGTAACCCAGTGACAGGTCTTATCAAACTCTGGATCTTGCTGAAGCTAAAATATTTTTAGCTTTTGAATTGTGCTCTGAACAGGTCTCTTAATTAATCTAATGATTTTCTTTGTTTAGAGGGATTAGTCCTAATTGATTCTAATATATGCTCCCAGAGATACATGCACTTATATATTCCCTTAAACAATCCCGACAAGAGAACTAGAGCGTCAAAACCTCTGTTCTCAGGAAGGGCACAGTCCAGAATTGGAGGCAGTACACCTATTTTGATTAGTGGGGTGAGTGCTTTGTCACATGGTGGGTCCAGAGAAGGAGTAAAGGATTCATTCTGCCTGGGAGGCAAGGCAGTGCCAGGCCACATCCCACATTTGAACTGAGCCTTGAAGCACGCCTAGGCCTTGACCAGGTAGAGACAAGGACTGGAAGGTTTCAGGCAGGTGGATAAAGTTCCCAGCAGAAGAAACAGCTAGAGCGAAGGCATGTTCACAGGCACATACTTGTACCAATACACACTCATACACTCAGCTGCATTCTTCACCCAAGAACCGGGCCAGCCTGAAACTGGCTGAAGGATGTTATTGTGTCCACCCGAGTCAGCTCACGGCTCGGAGGCCCAGAGGCCCTGGGTTGCAGCTGTCCTTTCCCCAGGAGGGCATTTAATATCTGCCATCCCCTGCCCACCTTACCACCAGTGGAGGCCCTCTCCCTGTCACCAGGTTGGACGTTCCCCTCAGGGTCCTTACTCACTGCAGAGTAAGTAACTGTGACTCAAATTCCAGGAGGCTCTGTGTGTCTGGGCCAGAGATTACTGGTCCTGATGAAGCTTGGGTATTGCAAGATGCAGAATTTTCCACCTCCCTGTGCCGGGGCCTTTGGCTGACCAGCCAAGCTGCGGCGGCAGAGAGGGAGGGCCTCCACAGCACTGTGGACGGCTGACGGTGTTGCAATTCTGTCCTCTAGTCAAAACATTGCTGAGAAACAGGCCCAAGGTGCTTTCTTCCATCGTTCAGGATGAGTATTTATTAATCATTGAAATTTAAAAATGTCTAAATTGTAATTGAAGTATACAAACATACTTTTAAATGCACGTCATTAGTGTGCAACCTGATGCATTTCCACCCACTGAATACACCTGTGTAACCGGAGCCCTGGTCCAGAAACAGAGCACGGCCAACACCCAGACTCTCCTTCCCCTCCAGGTGCTGCCTCCTCCAAGGGTGACCACCATCCTGGCTTGTAACAGCATAGATCAATTCCTTCTGGTTTTGTACTTTACACGAATGGAATCATATAGTATGGACTCTCTTGGCACTTACTCTTGAACAAACAGGTTGGTCAGAGACTCTGGAGAGAGAAGGCAAGGGGGTATTAAAAGACTGCTCTCATGAGGAATACGAACCTACAAATGTAAAATGGAGTAAATAACATGCATGAGGGTCTCTGTGGTTCCCGGGAGAGTAGGAAAAGCAGGTGGCCTGGTAGAAAGTGCTCTTGTTGGCAGGGTATGGTGGCTCACGCCTGTTATCCCAACACTTTGGGAGGCTGAGGTGGGAAGATCACAAGGTCAGGAGACTGAGACCATCCTGGCTAACATGGTGAAACCCCATCTCTACTAAAAATACAAAAATTAGCCAGGCGTGGTGGTACACACCTGTAGTCCCAGCTACTCAGGAGGCTGAGGCAGGAGAATCACTTGAACCTGGGAGGCGGAGGTTGCAGTGAGCCAAGAGAAAAGAAGAAAGTGCTCTGGTCCAGGAGTCAGGGACTTGTGCTCACATTTGATATGTATCCATGGTTTGCTGTGCAACCTTGGGAAAACCTCTTTCCCTCTCTGAACCTCAGGTATATCCCCTGCAGGGTTGGGGTGGTTAATTTCCTACCTTTTCACCAGAGGAGACACTGTTTATTATCTACCCCCACCCCCACTGCTGCCCTGGGTGCCATGCTTTGAAAAATGTTTCTGACTGAGCAGACTGCACGTGAGTGATGATTAATTCGTTTCCCCATTTCTTATTAACTGGAAGAAAGACCCATGGAGCAGACTCAGATCTGCAGCAGATAGCAAGTGGTGCCACCCTGGGTGGACAGAATTCCAGTCAAAAGCAGAGGCTCTTTCTGCCTGAGTGACTTGACTACAGCTTCATATCAGGGAAGTATTCAGAGCCTAGTGTACCCAGTGAAATATAGCAAATAGTTTGAAAACACTGAAACTATTGTGCAGCCCTAAGCTCTGGGCCCTGGGCCCAGGAACCACTGAGAAGACAATCACTAACTTTCCTTCCAGCTCTGATAAGTCAAAGGTCTGGGGTCACCCAGCTGTCCTTGAAATTGACTTCAGAGTTGTGGCATATGAAACCCCTCCCCTGACCTGGACCCCAACCCCATCCTATGCCCTTCACCCCAGCAGGGCCCCTGCCCAGCCCATTGCTGGAGTCCTAGGGGACCCAGGGCTATCTCATGTTTCTCCAGGGACTCTTTGGAAATTGCTGATAGGACGTAAGTCAGTAGAACACTATGATCACTTCTCCCTACAGCTCCAGGAAGCTCCCACTAGTCCAGGAAGAGAAGCCCTGGGGGCTCTACAGGAATGTGGCCTGGCCTCCAGGGGCCTCTCCTCCTGCAGTCCTGGCTGCCCATAGATCAGGCTCCAGGGCCTCACTCCCCTCTGTGTACCCCTGAGAGCTCTCTGCTTTCTAGCCCTGTTTCCATTTCTGTCCATGATCCTAGGATAGGGTGAAGTCTGCTTGAGGACATTAAACCCCCTTATGGGGAGCCAGAACCACACCCAGAATAAGTCAGAATGCGACTAGAGCTGGGAGCAAAGAGGGAGAGAGCTCATCGGGGAAGGACTTGGTCAAAGAGAGCTTCTTGGCCAGGCGAGATGGCTCACACCTGTAATCCCAACAATTTGGGAGGCCGAGGCAGGCAGATCACCTAAGGTCAGGAGTTTGAGGCCTACCTGGCCAACATGGCAAAACCCCATCTCTACTAAAAATACAAAAATTAGCCAGGCGTAGTGATGGGTGCCTGTAATCCCATCTACTCAGGAAGCTGAAGCAGGAGAATCACTTGAACCTGGGAGGCAGAAGTTGCAATGAGCCGAGATTATGCCACTGTACTCCAGCCTGGGTGACAGAGCAAGACTCCGTCTCAAAAAAAAAAAAAAAAAAGTGAGAGAGAGAGAGCTTCTTGAAGAAGGGAACTTATGGATGGATGCAGAAGGGGCCAGAGCTCTATGGAATGAGGGTGTGTGCCACAGGTGGGGACATTGCAGCTGCGACACTCTCCATGTAGTAGTCTGAGCAGTAAGAGGGTGTTCAGGAGTGACCAAAAGGTCACCTCTAGAGGAATGAAGTAGCCAGAAATTCACTAGGGTGATGAGGTAGGCAGGAGTGGTATGCAATGGGTCTGCTGAGAATGTAGAACTTGATATCAAGACACCCAACAGCCTCCATTGGATATTTAGACATGCTTGGGGCAGATAGCTGAATGGCCAAGGACAAACAGCCCAACAGTCCAGCATCTGATCCATTTTCACTGTCTGCAAGGCAGGTGGTGGGCTTTTGCACAATGAGCCATAAAGGGGATTGAGGGGTGAGGCCAGTGGTGTGACCTTGGGATGAAGGAATGCTTGCCTGCGAGTCCACCTGGGTAGGCTTCTTGAAAGAGCTGCAATTTCTGGAACAATGTGACAGTTGAGACAGAGGGCTTGGTTATAGGAAACGGTTTCTGAGCATGTTCTCTGGGCTGGCACAGCTCCAGAAAATAAGGGTGAAGAGCGGTGACCCCTGCCCTGAGGGCACTGGCCTTCTATGGAAGAAGGCAGACAATGGGCAACTGAGCATGGCATGGTTGAAGAGCTTGAGAAAGCTGTGATGGGGATGGGAAAGTGTCTAAAGTCAGCTGAGTCTGAACTGTGTTTTGACAGATAAATAGAAGTTCTCTGGCTGGGCTCCGTGGCTCGCGCCTGTAATCCCAGCACAGGTAGGCAGATCACCTGAGGTCAGGATTTTGAGATCAGCCTGGCCAACATGGAGAAACCCGGTCTCTACTAAAAATACAAAATTAGCCAGGCATGGTGGCGCAAGCCTGTAATCCCAGCTACTTGGGAGATTGAGGTAGGAGAATTGCTTGAACCTGGGAGGCAGAGGTTGCAGTGAGCCAAACTGTACCATTGCACTTTAGCCTGGGTAGCAAGAGCGATACTCCGTCTCAAAAAACAAAAAACAAACAAATAGAAGTTCTGAGGGGTGAAGTGGGAACATGCACACACACACACGTGCGCGCGCGCGCACACACACACACACACACACACACACAAACACACACACACATCGACCTTAGAGTGGGATCCCCGAAAGAAGACCCAAGGCCATCCAAAGCATAGCCACGATCACAAATACAGACATTGATCTCGGGGGCATAGGTGAATCATCCTGGGCACAGTGAGCCCAGCTAGGGCACAGCCTGGCCTCGGGCAGGAGCATGGGTGGTAGATGCAAGAGCGTGACTTTGGCCAGACCACTGGTGGGAACCCAGCAGGATGGGTTCCCTGAGACTGAGCAGCGCTGAGAGTGTGTGGCCATGGAGTAAGAGGCCAGTGAGGAGGGTGATGGTGGGACACCTGCAGTGGGAATTAGTGGCGGTTCAAGTCATGAAGGTGGGGTGGCAGTGGTGGCTGTGGCAGGGCAGCGCAGTGGGGTGGTTAGATGTGGGGGCTTCAGAGTCCAGCCATCCTAGTGATGGTTGTTACCACTTCAAAGACATCCAGGAACTCGGCCTAACACGTGGCTCCTGGAGGACTGGGGAGGGCAGGTCAGCATCACACAGGGAGCTTTCTCAAAGCGCATGTGCCCCCCAGCCCACATTCCCGCCCCTACTTCAGACAGCATGGCCTCCAGGGCAGGTGGACAAGCACAGTGCCAAGGCCCCACGGGTAATTCTGATCCATCCCTGACACCTTGTCTTTCTGCCCCAGAATGACCATCCCAGGAAGGTCATTGAAGAAAAGGAAGAAGATACTGTTCCTCTCAACTAAATAAACCACCTGCAGCTCAGTCCAGCCCAATTCAACAAACTAGCCTATTCATTCAACACGTTTTTCTCAAGCATCCACGCTGGGCGAGGCATTGGAGACCCAAGACCCAGCTCTGTACCTGTGGTGGGGAAAACAGTCCAACAGTGCTGTGCAGCTCTGTGATAAGGAAGACGAGAGTATTCTAGGGACACCCAGGAGGGGCAGTCTTGGCTTATCAGGGAACGCTTCCTAGGGGAAGAGTAGGTGAGGGCCAGGGGGCAGCCAGGAAGGTGAGTGATGGCCTTTCTGAAAGAAGCAGCCACCTGCACACAGCCTGGAGGCAAAAGAGCAGAGCCAGCTCCCAGAAGCACTGGGAATCCACGTGTGGTCTGCAGGTGAGCGGAGGCAGGGAGACCAGGGGGGTAGATTTCGGCCTGCAGGCAATCGGGAGCCAGGGAAGGCTCTTTCTGAGGGAGGCTGGGGTGCACCCCAGGGCCTGTGGGGAGAGACCCCTGCACTCAGAGGATGACTTTGTGGGCTGCCCTGGGCTTCTTAGCAAGAGATACTGAAGGGCTGAATAAAGAGAGCATCCGACTGGGCGCGATGGCTCACGCCTGTAATCCTAGCACTTTGGGAGGCTGATGCGGGAGGATCACGAAGTCAGGAGATCGAGACCAGCCTGACCAACATGGTGAAACCCCGTCTCTACTAAAAATACAAGAATTAGCCAGGCATGGTAGCGCATGCCTGTAATCCCAGCTACTTAAGAGGCTGAGGGAGGAGGATGGCTTGAACCCGGGAAGCGCAGGTTGCAGTGAGCCAAGATCGTGCCACTGCAGTCCAGCCTGAGTGACGGAGTAAGACTCCGTCTCAAAAAAACAAAAAAAAAAAAAAGAGAGAGAGAGAGCATTCATGCGCTCAGAGACGCAGGGCTGGATTCCTCAGAAACACAAACCCGGCTGTAGCTGACCCCTTCCAGGAGGCTGCATCCCCGTGCCCTGGGGCCCGCTGCAGGGATTGCTCTGGCAACCATGTGTTCAGCCATCACCATCCAGCTTTTCCCTGCTCTCCTCCCTCTTGGCTTCCTCTTCCCTCTCTCCCTCCCCACTCTTGGTGCAAAGTCTTTGGACAAGCCATCCGATTTCCTCCGCATCATCCTGAAACCTCCTCTCCCCTTCCTGGCCAACCTGGAAGCTCAGCTCTCTTTCTGCATGGTGACCGTCCAGTCTGTGTTCTGCTCATTCACCTTCTCAGGTCCAAAGGCCTTTCCTGCTCCATCGCCATCAGTTCCTCCCAAAGCCATGCCCTGCAGCCTGTGTTTCCCACGCCTGCATGTCCCCAAGCTTCAGTTGAACGCTTCTTTCTGGCTGCATCCCTCTGTGCTTCTGATGCTGGCTCCTTCATCCCCACCCACCTGTCCCCTGTCTCACTCACCTTGACCTCCAGGCCTCCCCCACCACTTTGCCCTCCTGGCCCAAGCTCCTCTGGCCTTCACACCTTCCCTATCTGCCATCCTCTGCCCAGTTGCCCACTGCGCCCACCCAGACACTCTAGGCTGAAGGAGTTGGCTGCCTTCCCCACTTCCAGCCCTGGGCCCCAGGGAGAACAGCAAGCCACAGGGCAGATCCTGGCCTCTTACCTTGAACAGGCTCTCCACTGCCCCACCCCAGCTCCACACCCCCTCCTCCCACTGCAATTATTCCAAACTCTCCCGTTTCTCCAGTCCCCCCACCACCCTTCACCAGTCTCCCTCTGAGCAGCTCATCTTCCTCCTCACTCACAGAGAAGACAGAAGCCCAAAGCCAGGAATGCCCTCCACTGCCGGCCACCCCACCTTCACATTTCTTTTTTTTTTTTATTGCTCACCCCACAAAGAGCACCTTCACATTTCAACATCAGGCACATCCCAATTTTCCTCCTTCCTCCTGAAGCACGGCCCTGGGCTGGGAGGAGCCCATGTTCTGGAGCCCAGCTCCCCATCCTCCCTGGGCACCGGCCTCCATCTGTCATCCTCCTCTGGCCTCCCTCTCCAACCTCACACTCTTTGCCAGCTCCTCCCATAATCCCCGCCATTCCCTACTTCTGCCCAACCTCCCATTCATTCCTACCCACAGCCTTCCGGCTTCTGCAACTCCCTAGAGCCTTCTCTAGCCCATCACAGAAGCATCTCGAACCCAGAACATCCAGAGCTCATCTCATCATTTCCCTCCAACCTGTCCCTCCTCCAGTGCTCTCAGTGCTGCTCAGTAAAGAACAGCAGGGCACACCTGCACAGCCAGCGGAATTCTGCACTCCCCACTCTCCCTCACCCCCAACCCAGACACCCTCCAAGTCCCCCGAAGGCTCCTGTTAAATATCCCAGAATCCATCACTATGTTTGTGCTGGGCCAGCATTGACCTTGGAAGCTCTGGCACGCTATTCATTCAGGTATTCGCTCAACAAGCACTGCTTGGAAAGCCCACCCATGCCGCACTGACTCAGCTTGCATTCACAGTTCCCCCTCGGGTAGTCGCTCCCCTTGGCACTTGACTTCTCCCATCCTAGCACCGTCGTTGACATGGGCTTCACCTTCGGCTTTGTCTTGCATTCTACCTGCCTTCAGGTTTAGCTGTGCCCCTCGCTACCGTCTCTGGCTTCTGTGGGCCTCCTCCTGGCCCGTCAGTGAGGTCTGTCAATGGCAATTATAAGGAGGAGTTGCAGTAGTTACGAGGGCTCATGGCAGCAGCGGTGGTGACGGGGAATGCCTGAGATGGGGCTGGGGGGTAATGACTCTATTAGAATTTCCTTAAGGACTTTTATTAATTTATGCAGTCAATAAACATTTACTGAGAACCTACAATGTGTCAGGCACTGAACTAGGCCCTGCGGATACGTCAGAGAGCAAAAAATATAGAATCCTCCTGGAGCTTACAGTGCAGTGGGGTAGACGTGTCATAATTATGATCAAGAGAGGCGCTCCACCAGGCACTCCACCAGAGTTGTACCTGGTGCTCTGAGCCTGTATCAGAGGCACTTGGTCCTCTCTGAGGAAGTGACAGTTATGCTGAGATCTGAAGGACAAAGATGTGTCAATTAAAAGAAAAGGGAGGGCTGGGCATCCCAAGATCAGCATATGCAAAGGCCCCTCAGGGAGCAGAGGTAACACACAGGACAAGAAACGTTGGGTGGGCTGTTGGGCGCAGTGGCTCACGCCTGTAATCCCAGCACTATGGGAGGCCGAGGCGGGCGGATCACGAAGTTAAGAGATAGAGACCATCCTGGCCAACATGATGAAACTCTGTCTGTACTAAAAATACAAAAATTAGCTGGACATGGTGGCACATGTCTATAGTCCCAGCTACTTGAGAGGCTGAGGCAGGAGAATCTCTTGAATCTGGGAGGCGGAGGTTGCAGTGAGCTGAGATCATGCCTGGCAACAGAGTAAGACTTTGTTTCAAAAAAAGAAAAAAGAAAAGAAATGCAGGGTGGGCAAGGACCATAAGGGACACACTTTTTGTTTTTGTTTTGAGATGGCGTTTCTCTCCTGTTGCCCAGGTTGGAGTGCAGTGGTGCAATCTCGGCTCTCCACCTCCCAGGTTCAAGTGATTCTTCTGCCTCAGCTTCCCAAGTAGCTGGGATCACAGGCGCCTGCTACCACAACCAGCTAATTTTTTGTATTTTTAGTAGAGACGGGGTTTCACCATGTTGGCCAGGCTGGTCTCAATCTCCAGACTTCAGGTGGTTCGCCTGCCTCGGCCTCCCAAAGTTTTGGGATTACAGGCGTGAGCCACTGCACCAGGCTGGGACATACTTTTTAACAATTGTAAGGTAACATACAAAACTCACCGTTTTAACCAAATCGAAGTGAACAACGCAGTGGCATTTACTAAATTCACAGTGATGTGCAGCCATCACAACTACCTGGTTCAGAATGTTTCACTGCCCGAAAAGGAAACCCTGTTTCACTCCCCATTCCTCTCTCACCCCGCCCCTGGCAACTATTTATCTATTTCCGGTCTCCATGGATTTGTCTATGTTGGACATTTTATCTATGTGGAATCATACAGTACCTAGACTTTTGTGCCTGGCTTCTTTCATTTAGCATAATGTTTTGTGTTCTTTTTAGATAGAGGTCTCACTCTGTTGCCCAGGTTGGAATGCAGTGGTGCAGGCATGGCTCACTGGAATCTTGAACTCCGAAGCTCAAGGGATCCTTCTGCCTCAGCTTCCCAAGCGGCTGGGACTACAGGTGCATGCCACTGTGCTCAGCTAATTTTTTATTTTTTTTGTGGAGCTGGGGTCTCGCTATGATGCCCAGACCGGTCTCAAACTCTTAGGTTCAAGTGATCCTCCCACCTTGGCCTCCCAAAGTTCTGAGATTACAGGCGTGAGCCACCATGGCTTCAAAACATAAAATGTCTTTAAGGTTTATTCGTGTTGTAGCAAGCATCAGTATTTCTTTCCTTTTCATGAATGAATAATATTTCACTGTGTGGCTATAGCACAATTTGTTTATCCATTTGTGTATTGATGGACATTTAAATAATTTCTACCTTTTGGCTATTGTGGTTAATGTTGCTATGAACATGTGTGTGCAAGTTACTGTCTGAACGCTAGATTTTGATTCTGGAGTGGAATTGTGGAATCAGATGTTAACTCTGTGTTTTACTTTTTAAGCAACAGCCCACACTCCTAATTGCATTACTTAAATTCAAGCAGTGGTGGTAAAGATAATATCTGAGCCGGGCGCGGTGGCTCAAGCCTGTAATCCCAGCACTTTGGGAGGCCGAGGCGAGTGGATCACGAGGTCAAGAGATCGAGACCATCCTGATCAACGTGGTGAAACCCTGTCTCTACTAAAAATACAAAAAATTAGCTGGGCATGGTGGCGCGTGCCTGTAATCCCAGCTACTCAGGAGGCTGAGGCAGGAGAATTGCCTGAACCCAGGAGGCGGAGGTTGCGGTAAGCCGAGATCGCGCCATTGCACTCCAGCCTGGGTAACAAGAGCGAAACTCCGTCTCAAAAAAAAAAAAAGATAACATCTGAGAATCATACTGTTGTTTTTCAATATTTACAGTTTCTTTTCATCTCTTTTTATGCAGGTTGTTTAAAGTGGAGGAGAACAAGCTGAGACGGGCCATCTCAGTAAACTGCCCCATAGACTGAATAAATTCATTTGTATTGCAAGCCCCACCAGGCCGGGGATCTTTGTCAGTTTCAATTCCTGGCATATTTCAAGTCTAGAACAGTGAGTGGCATATGGTTGGTGCTCACCATATGGCTGGTGCTCAATAAATATTTGTTGCATGAATAAATAAATACAATGAACTGCCTCAAATGTGCTAAAATCTCAAGAAAACAGACATTCATCAAGTAGAACCACAGGAGAATGGGCCGACATTGTAGCCAGAGGTGGATGGTTAGACATGGGAAAGGACTTCCCAGAACTATGGGACCCTCAACCCTTGGGGAAGCCTCAACTCCTATTCTTTTAACACCCGCCATGTGCAGGTACTTTTACAAATGTTTATATGGCAGCTCTGAGAGTCTGTGTGGCTGTGGAACCTGAATCCATCCCCAGGCTGCAGGTCATGCAGGCTTTGCTCCCGCCATGGGGACGGTGGTCCTCAATCCCAAGGCCAATGCTCAGCCCTGAGAATGCCTGGGGGTGAGGTCAGCTCAAGGGTACTCGAGGGGCCCTCAGAAGAGCTGTGGAAAATACACAATGTAACCGGAGGAGGAAGGAAGGATGGCAGCCGAGCGTGCAAATTGGAGGCTGATATTGAATTGCAGCAGAATGAGCAGAGGATTAGGTGCCCCACCTGGACCCACCCCAGAGAATACCAAGGCCTGGGCCAGCCCTTGTGAGAAGCTGCAGGCCAATTCCCAGGTGGAAGCCAGGCCCGATGAGCAGGGACAATGAGGCAGGGTGGGTGGTCCCAGGCAGGAAGACACCATTGATCTGGCTGAGGCCCTCCTTCCTGAGCCCTCCATCCTCAGCCTGGGCATCCCTCACTCACAGAACTCCTCTTGGTTCTGGGGGCAGAACTGGGGGGATCAGAGCCAAGTCAAGACCCTAGGCCAAGTTGCTGCCTTCAGAGAGAGCAGGGGAGAGGGGGATAGGAACATATCCAAATGCCCAGGATTCTGAGGGGTGGGGAAGGGGAAACTGCCTTGACTGAGTAAGTCAGAGAAGGCTTCCTGGAGGAGGGTGCAGGGTATGGGGCTGGGTTGAGATACAGGAAGATCTGGGTTTGAATTATAGCTTGGCTGCTTCCTAGCTGTTTGATCTTGGGCAAACCTTTCGTTCATTCTACGTATTTTGGAGTTTCTACTCCATGCCAACCATGTGTGAAATGTTGGGACAACAAAGGTGAATTAGATCCGGCTCTTGTCCTCAGAGCTTAAGCAAATCATCCGGGCGGCGTGACCCACGCTACAGTGGAGGTGGAATACTGGGCCGCAGGGCAGGGCCACAAGACACGGTGGGCAGCTTAACCTCTCTGAGCCTCCGTATCCCTAATCCACGTGATGGGGTTTGTAACCTCTTCTCACATTGTTGAGAGAAAAGGGTAAGCCTGACTCAGAGCTGTGGCAAAGGAAGGGCAGGGCAGGCTATGAGGACAGGCACCGCGCTGTCAGCAGCTGAGGTTAGGGAGGGGCAGGAGAGGGTGTAAAGCAGGGCGGGAGAGAGCAGGGCTCTGGGCAGAGGCTGAGCCAGGTCCTGCAGATCACCCAGTCGCTTGAGTCCCTGAATGCTGGAGTCAGACACTGGAGGGCCAGGACAGTTCAGCTGCAGCTCCTCTGAGCAGGGAGTCAAACAGGTTTGGGTGACCTTTGTGAGCAAGGTCCCAGGGTGTCGCTAGTTTCTACTTACTTCTCTGGTAATGACCCCGGTGCGGTCTGGCTCTGACAGTCACAGCTCCTCTCTCTCCCTATAGGGCAGAAGCAGACACCAGCTCTCCTGGACCAGCTGGTAAGACCTTCCCGGCTGCCCCCCAGGCCTGAGAGGAGGCGCCCCGAAGTGTGCATGGAAGCGCAGGGAGCTAGGAGGCTACACTGGCTCTGGGGCCTGCAGCCCAGACAGCCCCCGCCAGATGTAATGGGGGAGGAAGCCAGGGACCGGGAGGAGTTCAGAGGTCAGAGGAGGAACAGTGTCAGGAAATATGCCCTCCTCCAGCTCCTCCTCCCAGCTGCTCTCCCCTCCTGCTAGTGCCCACAATGGCTCCCGCTGCCTCCTGTAAGGAAGCTTTATTAGCCTACTGCCTGTACTCCTTCACACCACAGCGCTGGCAGGACCCCATTAGTCCGCTTATTCAACCCTCCCGTGGTGCACAAACCCTTGCCAAGCAGGTAGAAACTCACCATTTCACAAAGCAGCGTCATTAGAAAGGTTTCCCTGGCCCTATCCCCCCACACCTAATCTTTGTCCAATGTGGGCAGACTTGTTCCTGGCCCCTTCTCATCCCACCAATGCACAAACACGCCTGCTCCCTCTCTCCAACCAGGCTCCAAGAACCAACCTCTCCCCTGAATCAGGTCCCTGAGGACCACCACATGGCTGCAACACAGAGGGTCGGGGGCAGGGCACAGGTGGGCTTAGCAGGGTATAAAGGCTGGCAGTTTGCTCATTGATTCACTTGACAAGCATATACTGTGCACCTCTGAAGGGCCGGGCCCTGTGCTAGGCGCTGTTGCCATGGTGAGCAAATCCAGAAATGGACCCTGCCTTCTAGGAGTTCACGGTCCAGAGAAGAAGTCCGACACTGAACAGAGAATCACATCTGTGAGCAACACAAAAGGCAAGGCAAACCCAGGCAGATGCTCCCTCCCGGGACTCTGTGTTATAGGCCTACAGAAAGCCTCTCCCAGAGAAAAAGCGATTTTTCAGCCAGAACCTCCAGCAGTGGCTTTCAGACTGTGAGTGGCAACACATTTGTGGGTCATAAAATCAATTTAGTAATTGTGACCTGAATTACTTGTTAGTGAAATGGAGAGGAATTTAAAATATCACACTTAGGAAATACTGTCTTGTGAAATGTTAGTTTCAGTTATCTATCTGAAACTAACATTTCAGTTATCTATCTGAAACATGTCTGAGAGATCATGTTTATGTGTTAGGAAATTAAACATATTTCTTACTGCAGGTCTCAATCAAAAAGGTCTGAAAGCCACTGGCCTAGAGTTTGAGGAAGAGTTAGCCATGAGAAATGGTGGTGACACAGGTTCCACAGAGAAGAAACAGCAGGTGTCAGGCTCTGAGATGAAAGGGCTAGAAGGGGGACACACCAAGTCCAAGCTCTGGCCTTGTCTCGTGGGTAATGGGAAGGCACGTAAGGTTAGTGAGATCCCATCTTCTTCATCCCTGGGCCCCACCCCATGGGCAGGAGGGAAATGGCAGGAAGCTGTCTTTGTGTCTCCCCAGGAGCCTGGACCTGTGACCTTCTCTGACTCCACCTGGGCTTCAATTGTCAGGACCTCCTGGCCTTCGAGGTAGGGTTTGGAGGAAGAAGTCAGCCTATTATGGGGAGAAGGCTTGAATTTCTATATTCATAGCTCGTCTCTGTCACTTACTAGCCTTGTGATCATGGGCAACTTGTCTAATCTCTTTGTGCCTCAGTTTCCTCCTTTGTAAAATAGGTCTCATAGAACTCATCCCCTAAAGTCCTTGTGAGGATTTAGTTTGTTACCCAGATGTCCGCAGGCCTCCAGTAAAAGAATATGTTTTTAGTATAAGTATGTATGTCCCAAATATTGCTTGGAATATGCTTATACTAACAAAATCATTTGTTGCTTATCTGAAATTCAAATTTATCTGGATGTCCTGTATTTTATCTGGAAACCCTACACAGAAATCAAATGTCTCACGCTGTGTCTCAGAGCTGCATGGATCCAATGCCCTCCATCCTTCAGAGGCTGTCTGAGGCCCTGGGTACGACTCCCACCCTCCTCTCTTGCCAGCCGGCGGCCGGGGCAGGAGGGCTGCTCGCTTCACTCCATCCTGCTTTGCTTGGTCCCTTCTCCCTCAGTCCCCAAAGCACCAGCCTCACAGGCCTGCTGTGTGACCCACTTTTACCGACCTTTCAGGGAGAGTAGAGGGCATTTGTGACTCAGCTCTCAGAGCAGGAAACACACCTCTTGTCAACTGTCAGACAGTGCTGCTTTGAATTCCCTCACAGTGCTCAGCAGGGGGCGTCATTGCCGGCCAAAGCCACCCACCACTCAACCCTGTCGAGCCCCCAGACACCCTTCTCCACCTCCCCTTTTTCACCCCCCTCCTCCTCTTTTAAACCACCAGCGAACAACACCCTAATCCATGTCTTTATTATTCAAAGATCTTAAGCACCCTTTCCCACCTCGTTCCCACCTTGATTGTTTCAGGGAGTGAGTTAGGGATTTACCTTTACAATCAAAAAAGTCATCTCAAAGCCAGACTACTGGGCTTCTAATTCAGCCTTCCCACTTACTAGCTGTGACATCTCAGGAAAGTTACTTAACCTCTCTCTCTGCCTCATTTTCCTCATCTTTAAAAAACAGGATGTTAATATTTAGCTCCTAAGACGAGTGAGAGGATTTAAGAGAGCTGATATATCCGAGAATGTCTAGAACAGTGCGTGGCAGAATGGGCATCACACATGAGTTTAATCTTGTAACTGCTGTGTTTCACCAGTTCTAAGGTGTATCTCATTTCTCATCATAAGAGCTCTTCCAGTTGTGTGGCAGCTGGGAGTGGCTGTCATTGCTGGTGCGTAACTAAGTTTGGTCAGGTGAGTGCCATGCCTTCAGCTTAACTGCTGTTTAAAATGTCTTCAAAAAGGTTACACTGTGGTTTAGCATTTGAACATAGTTATTGCGAATGCAGAAAGGCAGGGAGACAGAAGAGCGGAGCAAGATTTTGATATTAGTGAAGAAGTTGTCGTTGAAGAATGACCACAATTTCATATTTTCTTGCAAATCAGCAGCCAAGTGTTTTATGAGACCTAAGAAAAGAAGAACCTCTCCTGAAGCAATCCAGGGACAGAAAAAAAAAGAAAAAGAAAAAAGAAAAGAAGAGCCTCATAAGTAAATGGAACTGTTGTGTGGTGTTGTTTTATTACGAAGAAAAGGGCAAAATGACTGCTAGTCACACGTGAAGCGAGGAAACACCGGCAATAAAGCTTGCAGAATATCTGAGGCTTGAAAATAAATGCTGGGAACAATAGTGGACAATCTTTTAAAGAATGGCACATTGCCAGTGCTCCTGATGGCACAGAAGGTGATACCGTGTAG
The DNA here is from genome assembly GCF_001604975.1 of Cebus imitator. Taxonomy (NCBI): domain Eukaryota; kingdom Metazoa; phylum Chordata; class Mammalia; order Primates; family Cebidae; genus Cebus; species Cebus imitator. The sequence goes on from NW_016107496.1 coordinate 1,787,242, forward strand.
GAAAACATCAAGGGCTCTGAGTCAAAGAGGGTTTCGGGAAAATTGGGCTCTGAATGTGAAGAAATTTGGGGACTATTTTAGCCAATTTGTTTTGCCTGTAATTTCCTTTCATACATGCACAAGAGCAATTTTAACTTTAAAGACTGATATCTAAATGAATCTAAAATACATTTTTTTTTTTTATGCAGGGTCTCACGTTCACCTGGGTTGGAGGGCAGTGGTGCAATCTCAGCTCAATGCACCTTCTGCCACCCAGGCTCAAGCAATCCTCCCACCTCAGCCCGGACTCCAGGTGCACACCACTGTCCTCAGCTAATTTTTTGTGAGTATTTTTTTGTAAAGACAGGGTTTTGCCATGTTGCTCAGGCTGGTCTCAAACTCCTGGGCTCAAGTGATCCACCCACCTTGGCCTCCCAAAGTGCTAGGCCACCAAGCCCAGCCTAAAAGACTTCTTTCAATAAGTAAAATTGAAAATGGTGAGAAATCAACTTGGGGTTCATTTTCCTTCTCTGGTTTTAAAAAATTATTGTTTTTAATTGTAGTAAGATACACATAACATAAAATGTACCATCTTAACCATTTTTAAGTGCACAGTTCAGTGGCATTAAGCACATTCACATTGCTGTGAATCCATCAGCAATTTTTGTCATGTTTTAATTAATAGATTAATAGTGCATCATAGACACATCGATTTCCTAAGACACAGTGTAGTGGCTGCTATAGAAAAAATGCAGCCATCCCTCCAAGATAGCAGAGCTGCCAGCCAGAAGCACAGCCCAGCCTCGTCAGCTTTGATGGAATGAAATGACTTTCCCTTCTCCCTGGAATGAAGGGAAAGTCAAATGCAAACACAGGCACGAGCTGGGTCATTCTTGGCCCCTTCCCCTCCTCCCAGACTAGGGGCCAGATCAGAATGTGAGTCCTGACTACTACTGTAAGCTGTGCGGCAAGTCGCACTCTCTGGAATCCATGTTCTCATTATGTAAAATGGAATCCACAGGCAAGATACTCTCTAAGATCCCATCAGATTCTAAGTGTGTGATTGCATGATCGAATGACGACACAACACACACACCACCACAAACATATGCAAATTCAAGTTGGGGCTTTGTGGACTCCAAGGAGAAGCTGTCACACCTATTCTGGTTTATTGGGAAGCAAGAGATTTCACCCGCCTGGATTAGGAGTGGTTCTTCCCAGAATCAAGGATCAGTGGGGTCACTGTCTCAAGATTGCGAACACCTTGACCAAAGGAGGAGAGACTGGAAAGGGTGTGTGGCCCATCGGAGAGTACACAGCAACTTGATTGTTGGGTGTGGATTTAGAAACCACTGTCACAGCTTCGGTTCCTATGAGGTCCAAAGAGAAGGTTTTCCAGGGACCGCTGGACTGCATTTGAGAAGCAGTAAGATAACGAATGGGAAAGTATTTTGCAACTGAGAATGTATCAAACATATATATGGGGACTCCCAGGCTCAGTCCTGAACCTGGCCAGGTGGGGTGGACAATATGTTGGAGGGTCAGGAGAAGTCATACATGAAGCCACAAAAGGAAGGAGTGGGGAAGGCATGTTCCCTGGGTGGGGAGAGAGGCACACCCAAGCCAGACCCCTCTGAGTCCTTGTCTCTTCCTCTGTGCGGAGTCTGGAAGTGGGCCCCAGATCCCCTTCACATGACAGGGATCTCCCTCTCCCTCAGATCTTCTCCTGAAGTTGGGAGGGATGGCTGAGGGAAGAGTGCCAGGGCATCTGGTGCCTATGAGTCAGGCCCGGTGTGAGGCACTGGCAATGTATCGGAAAACAACCCCACAGGAATCCCTGCTCTTTCGGAGCATCCCTTCTGTATGGGTAATTTTTATTCTTTCTTCCTCCCCTTCCTCTTCCCCTTTCTCTTCCTCCTCCTCCTTAATAGCAGGAGTCATGAGTCCCCATATATATGTATGATACATTCTCAGTTGCAAAATACTTTCCCATTCATTATCTTACTGCATTCTCAAAACAACTTTATGGGGTAGGCATCAACATTCCCATTGCCCAGATGAGGAAACTGAGGCACAGAGTGTGGCTCGGCAGTATGGGGTGTGGCAGAAAGCTCCAGACCAGGCTCCAGTCCCAGCTCAGCCACTAACCTGCTGGAGCACCTGGACAAGTCACTCCCCTTCCTGGGCCTGTCCTCACCCCTCCTCCCCACCCCACACTCCCATGATACGACACAAGGCGCTCCACTCCAGTCTCCAATTCCTCCCAGATTTCTGTTCCTGGGACTGTGACTTGCCCAGGGACCTGCTGTACAGGAGCTAGAGCAGGATGCAGGAGCCCGTCCTCCTGTCCCCACTCTGAGACCGACCCTGCTGTGAATCCCCAGGAGAGGGAGTAAAGCTGGAGGGATTAGGGAAGGGCCAGTGAGTGGGGCTGGGGAAACTGCTAGACTTGAACGCCTCCAGGACCCCAGTGGCCACAGCAGCATTGATGGCAAGAGGCAGCATTGCCCAGATGCCAGGCTGAGTAGACACCAAGGCCAGAGAGCTGCTTATCAGGCATCACAGCTGCCCAATCCTGCACCGCTCACTGTCCCACAGAAATGTCTTTCTCCTGTGGCCAGAGTGTCCCTGAGCTCCCCTGAGTTCCTAGTACCTGTCACAGCTTCTGGGACCCCAACACATGAGTGTGCAAAGACCTGTTCTCCTCAAAGTATAAATAATACTGCGAGGAAGGGCTGATATTCATCGATCACCTACTGTGGACCAGGTGCTGCTCTGAGCACTTGACATACATGGTTCCATGCAATCCAAGCCCCAATCCACCGGGTCAGTTTTATTCTCCCCATTTTACAGAGAAAGACAAGAAAGGTTAAGCCATGTAGATGGAACAGGCTGATGCTGGAATGGACACCCTCAGCTTCCTCAGCCACCCCCAGGTTGACTCCATCACTGAGGCCCAGGGTCCCAGTGCCCCACAGCTCTGGGAGCTGCTATTTGGCAGGGGCTCCCAGGAGAAGGTGAAGCTTAATGATTTATGGGTGATTAGCTCAAGAACGCAAGCACAGAAGAGACAAACCTTTCTGCCTTGGAGATGTGTTACAAGCCAACCAGTTATTTTCCATCCCTGTGAAGCAGGGATAATTGGAGGTCTGACGGAAGAGCTTCCCAGTCCCCAGAAGGGGCAGCGCTGATGCACTCTCTCTTAGTTTTGAGTAAGGTGTTGCCCCTGCCTTGGTCAACAGTCTGAGTGAGAGAGAGGGCCACTGGGCACCATCCCCACCAGAGGTTCCCATTCACGAGACCCCATGGGTGCTGGGGGAGGCCCTGGGGCAGCAGGCCTGGGGTAACCAAGGGAACAAACACGGAAAACCAGGGACGGCAGTCCTTATCTGGAGCTCATTAAATGGGGAACATTAGTCAGCTGTGAAGGCCAAGATGGGGTGATAGGCACGCGGGTGGGCTGGGAAGGACCACGGGGGCAGAGGCCGCCATGGAGGAGAAGAGGTATTGGCCTCAACAACTCCACCTCCCGGCCATGTGCCAAGATCCAGGGCGGAAGGACCCTATAAATGCCCATGACCCAGGCTCCCCAGAGGCCTTCAGAAAGAGAGGAGAGAGAGTGAGAGAGAGTGCAGGGAGCCTCCTGGCCCTGTGACGGCTGGGCCAGCCACACAGGGCTTAGCATGTGGGAGCTCCGCTCCATAGCCTTCTCCAGGGCCGTGTTCGCAGAGTTCCTGGCCACGCTCCTCTTCGTCTTCTTTGGCCTCGGCTCGGCCCTCAACTGGCCACAGGCCCTGCCCTCTGTGCTACAGATCGCCATGGCATTCGGCCTGGGTATCGGCACCCTGGTACAGGCTCTAGGTCATGTAAGTGGGGCCCATATCAACCCCGCCGTGACTGTGGCCTGCCTAGTAGGCTGCCATGTCTCTTTTCTCCGGGCCGCCTTCTACGTGGCTGCCCAGCTGCTGGGGGCTGTGGCCGGGGCCGCTCTGCTCCATGAGATCACACCAGCAGACATCCGTGGGGACCTGGCTGTCAATGCTGTGAGTAGCTACAACTTTGCCATCCACAAGGGGCAGATCCTGGGGAATCCCTTGTAAGGGATGAGATGGGAGGGAAGGGCTCTGGGTGAGGTGGGGAGAGAGATGGAGACAGAGGCAGAGAGAGAGAGAGAGAGAGGCTGGAGCCAGGACCACAGCCACCATAGGAGGCTCAGGATAAAAGGAGCAAGGATGCCAGAGCAAAGGCAGGATGCAGACAGACTGCTGGCTTCTTCTGTCCTGAGCGTCATGCAGGAAGAGCTGCGTGCGGGTTTCTGTTAGGCTCAATGCCTACATTACAGTGAGGACCAGGCTTTACCTTAGCAGGGGTTGGTGTCCCAAGCAGACATGCTTTCCAAGCTGCGGGGTGCCTTGGAGTGCTCGTCACAGGGTCCTCAAGAGAGAAGAGGGACCCAGTATTTCTTCTACCTCAAGGGTGTGCAGGCCCCATGGCAGGTGCCCCTTACCAGCCAGGCACAGACACACCACAGCCCTGCAAGCAGCGATGAGCATTCTCACTCCTCCAAACCCTGAGGACGTCCCTGAAGCCCACGAATTGGCTGCTGATTACACGATACAGGGGATAACTGGGCCCCGTGGGCCCTTTGGGAGCTGAGGGTGCCACAGTCCCTTCCTCCATGTCCCACCCACTTCCTCTCTCAGATCTGTTCAGGTCCTGTGAATCCAAGGAACACGAGAGTGGAGGAATGACCTGTGCCTCCTGCAGATCAACTCTCACTCTGTACCCCCATCCCAAGCCAGGACAGCAAGTGCCTCTTTTGTGCCTCAGTCTCCAGTATTTCTTGGCCTGTTCCATCCCTGGGCCACTGGACAAGAGTCTCAATGTTTCTGATGAGTTCTGCACAATTTCTATGGCCACCTCCTTCTCTGCACAGGTGGCCCTTCCTCATTTTTTTTTTAAACTGAATCTCACTTTGTTGCCCAGGCTGGAGTGCAATGGTGCAATCTTGGCTCACTGCAGCCTCCGCCTCAAGCCATTCTCCTGCCTCAGCCTCCTCAGTAGCTAGTATTATAGGAGTGTGACGCCACACCCAACTAATTTTTAGTAGAGGATTTCACCATGTTGGTAAGGCTGGTCTCGAACTCCTGACCTCAAGTGAGCCACCACACCTGGCCTCTGTTCTTTAAAGAGAAAAATACGATGAGGCTGGGGGCCAAGGGCCAAGGAAAGGCTAGGTGGGCAAGCTGAGGAGTGGGCTCATTTCCACTGAGAACAAAATAGTTCAGTTTGCAACAAGAAGAAGTCCAGTTAGACTGAAAGAGGAGCTTCCTGAGAGCATGGCCAGGGAGTCCTTCTCTAACAGCAGGGCACTGGGAGCACTAAGAGGCCATGGGGAACATGCTGTCCTCCTCCTCCGTCATTTCACAGCTGACTGGGGCCCTCGGAAGAGAAAGAGCGGGGAGGGCTCCTCCATGCCACTGCTCAGTATTTATCACCTTGAGGGCCTGGGGAGAACCCTGCCTGGCTGGAATGGGGCAGTGGTGGGACCAACTTTCCCTGAGGAAAAGGAGAGCCAGATGACCCTCAAGACCATCCCACATGTTCCTCTGAGGACACTGAGAGACAGCCTGGTCAACAGGAAGTTATCACTGGCATGCACCAGTCCTGTGCCAGGCCAGCCATCATCTCAGCCTTGGTACAACACTATAAGGGAAATTCTGTGATTCCCCCCTATTCTGAGTGGTAAATTGAGGCTCAACAGTCAATTGACCCAAGTCACAGAACCAATAAGTCATTTCCAGTCCTCACACAGTCCTCCAGAATCCATTTTGTTAGCCCATTTCACAGAAGGAGAAATGAGGCCAAATTAAATAATCCCATGGCAAGTCAGAGGCCTCCAAAGTGTCTGCTTCCAAAGCTCTTTTCACTGTCCTCTAGAGGCACTGCACTGGGCAACAGGAGGGACTGAAGTTAGACCCTAGAGAGACCAAGGGTTCCAACTTGATGTCTCAGGCCCAGGGGTGGGGTTTCAGGGGCTGGGGAAAGAGCGTGGGAGCTGACAGCTGTCAGTGTTGCACCCGGTGCAGGGCCCAGCCCCAGAAGGCAGGGTGTAGGGTACAGGGTGACAAACCCAAGGAGAAATCCAGTGCTGGGTGCAGCCCAGTTATGAAATCACGTCTTTACTCAGCCCTGAGTTCTCTCCTTACCCAAGGCAGGGTCTGCTGAGACCATGGACAGCCGACACGGGTGTGGAGGCATTGCCTGGCACAGCTCCGGGGCCCTCACCCCTACCTCCAGAGGATGTGCAGGGAGTAAACCCACAGGGCAAATCTGAGGTCTGAAAGGCGGTGGGGAACAGGCAAGGGTTAGGGAATGAAGTTATGCTGGACTCAGGGGGAAGGGGCACACTAGGACCATCCCCAGGACCTGAGTCCCTAGACCGTGTCCCAGGGAGCCATTTGACCTCAGGAAGTAAGGCCACGGGCCTCTCATTGCACAGGTTCTGATGGTCTAGAGAGAGGGGAAGGTCTTCCTGCTACCCGGCCCAGAGCTTCCTGTGGCAGTTGAAACCTCTTCCCTTCTTGCTCTTTGGGAAACAGAAATTCTGGATCTCAGCATCCTTTTCCTCTCACGCTGCAGGCTCCCAACCTCAGCCCCGAATCCAATGGGCTGAATAGTTGGTTTTCCTACCTCTGGCAGGGGGACCATGGGTGTCCTGGGGGATCATGGGCTGCCTTTGGGCCAGGGCCCAGGAAGAAGGGATCAGTCATTCCAGCTAAGGTGTCTGGCAAGCCCGGGTGTTCTGGCTCCCAGCCCAGAGGCCCTCCTGGTGCCTCGACTCCAGGTGGACAGGAAGATGGAGCCCGAGAAGAGAATGTGCTCAGTGTCCCCCCACCTGCCTACTCTGTCCCCAGCTCAGCAACACCACGACGGCTGGCCAGGCAGTGACAGTGGAGCTCTTCCTGACGCTGCAGCTGGTGCTCTGCATCTTTGCCTCCACCGATGAGCGCCGTGGAGAAAACCCAGCCACCCCTGCTCTCTCCATAGGCTTCTCCGTGGTCCTGGGCCACCTCCTCGGGGTAGGTCACCACCACGGGTTCCAGCCTCCCTGAAGGGACAGACACAGAGACGACTCTAGAGACAGACACAGAGACCCCAAGAGGGACACATACGCAGAACTCTCAAGAGGAACAGACACCCCAGAGGTTTGACTCCCAGATACCCCAGAGGGACAGATATCACTCCAGCCCCAAAAGAATACAGAGCTCTGTAAATAAGACGTGAAGTTAAGTGAGGTTAATCGTCCATCATGTGGCTTCTCTTTAGGCTGGGGTCGAGGACTGGAGGGTGGGGCGAGGACTTCCTGCCCTGTCCTCACCTCCCTTCTCTCTTTGATTCCACCTCCCACTGCAGATCCACTACACCGGCTGCTCTATGAATCCCGCCCGCTCCCTGGCTCCAGCTGTCGTCACTGGCAAATTTGATGACCACTGGGTAATGGTTGAAACCCCCTGCCCTTCCCTTCTCTAAAAACCCACTTTAGAGGGAGAGCAAGGGCTGGAATCGCGTGGGATGGGGGCTCAGCAGCGGTACCTCAAACCCTCCACACTCCTCCTGGGGTCCTGGGGAGCCTAGGTTCTGCCCCTTGGATCTGATGTCAAAGACTCAGTTTCCACATCTGTGAATGAGGATGATAACAGCTTACCTCCCTGGCTTCTTGGGAACAGTAAGTGAGGTTGCTGGTGTCACCTAGATAATGCAGTGCCTGGCCCTTAGATCTCTGTTAAGTGGTCATATTTATGCTAGCTAACCCTTTATTTTTAGTATTTAGCACTTATCTGGTGCTTAGTATGTGGTGGGCCTTGTTCTGAATGCCTTGCAAATATTAACTCATTCAGTTTTCACAGCCACCCTCGGAGGTAGGCATTTTTACAGTGAAAGGAGACTGAGGCACAGAGAGGGCAAATAACTTGTCGAGGTGCACACAGCATTTAAGTGGTGGTATCAGGATTCACACACAGGCAGTGGCGTCAGAATTCGCACCCTTAACCCCGCAATGACCAGTCTTCCCCAGTAGCTGATGTTTTCTCCGCTAATCACATAAATAAGCATTTTACTAGAATAACGGTGGGGAGGAGGGGTGCAGCCGCAGACTGAGGCTCCGCGTGCCTGTGCCGGCGCGGGTGCCAAGCCACCCTCTCCGCTCGCCTGCAGGTCTTCTGGATCGGACCCCTGGTGGGCGCCATCCTAGGCTCCCTCCTGTACAACTACGTGCTGTTCCCGCCAGCCAAGAGCTGGTCGGAGCGCCTGGCGGTGCTGAAGGGCCTGGAGCCGGACACGGACTGGGAGGAGCGCGAGGTGCGGCGGCGGCAGTCGGTGGAGCTGCACTCGCCGCAGAGCCTGCCGCGGGGCAGCAAGGCCTGAGGGCCGCCCCGATGAAGCCCCGTGGGGCCCGAGGCGGACGGGCCCACCCCGCCCCTACTCTCCCCCAGGTCTGAGGTTGACCCCCAGCGCAGAGTAGCTGCTTTCCGGACGTGCCCGCGGAGGCCAGTGCTGTGAGCAGGCAGAGAGGAGGCTGCGGGGTCGGGGAGCCCTGGGCCGGCAGCTCCCCTGCCCTGAGTCTGTGGACACGGCGGTGGATCCTCCAGCCTTTTGCAGGGAACTGGGAACTCGGAGGGCTGAGCTAGGGAGGGAGGCAGGTGGGGGGGGGGGGAAGAAGGAAGCTCTGGAGAGCCTGCACCCAGGTAGCGGGTAGGGAGTGTACAGACCCCTGCCTTGGGGGTTCTGGGAACGGTGCAACTGGTTTCACTAGTGTGCGAGTGCTGTGTTCATCCCCGAGTTCTCCTTTGTCCTCACGTGCAAGGTTGTGGGTGCCCCTGAGTGTGAACAGGTTTGCCTGCGTTGGTGCAAGTGTGCATGGCTGGGGACTTCTCACTTCCCCTTACACCCCTTCCTCACCAACATGTCACAGATCCGCTTCCTCTGCAATGGGTGAGTGTGGGTGCCAGTCATCCCCAGGAGAAGGGGAAGAAAGGAAGGAGGACACTTTGAGAAGCCGAAGGGAGGGTCTTGATTTCCAGCTGGTATCTGGCTCCTCCTGAAAAATTTCCCCCACTTGCAGCGCTGGGCCCCAGGACTCATTGCTGAAGGTAGAGGTGTCAACCAGAGACTCCCCTAGAAATGCCCTCTGGAAGACCGGGTGCGGTGGCTCCCGCCTGTAATCCAGCACTTTAGGAGGCTGAGGTGGGCAGATCACCTGAGGTCAGGAGTTTGAGACCAGCCTGACCAACATGGAGAAGCCCCATCTCTATTAAAATACAAAATTAGCTGGGTGTGGTGGCACATGCCTATAATCCCAGCTACTCAGGAGGCTGAGGCAGGAGAATCTCCTGAACCTGGGAGGTGGAGGTTGCAGTGAGCCTAGATCACGCCATTGCACTCCAGCATGGGCAGCAAGAGCAAAAGTCCATCTCAAAAGCAAACGAAAGAAAGAAAGAAAGAAAAGAAAGAAAAGGAAGGAAGGAGGGAGGGAGGAAAGAAGGAAGGACCCTCTGGAAAAACGAAATCTTTGCTGGCCGAAGATTTCCTTTCTGCGTTGAGGGGGAACCTCTCCAGAGAGGAAGCATGAGTGTGGGCGGCTGCACATGTCTGTACGATGTGTGTGCCCGGGAACCCCGTCTCCAGGGGTGCCCCAGACTAGAGATTAGCCTCCCACTTCGGCAGATAAAACAAAAGCCCTTTCTGGGACCCTGGCCTTTGTCTTGGGAGAGGGGGAGATTTGCAACTAGACACTTCTTGAAAGGAGACACTCAAGTTTCGCAAGTGAGCCCTCTCGCCCAGCACACACTTATGGCTGGCTGGGCAAGGCACTCAGGCATGCAACCACAGGCACCAGGCAACACCCCTCCATCGCCTATCTCACTCCCCCCATCCTTGGGCAGCAGCTACTCCACCACAGGAATCTCTGTTCCTTCTGTCCCTGCCTCTCCACAGCCTGTGATTCCCCACTTCTGGCTCCAACCACTAGACAATTATTGTGGAGAGAGCAGCCTGCCACTCTCAGGACCAGAGAAGGGAAACGATTTCTCCAGGCAGAGGCAGATCTGAGTCTAGAACCCAGGTTTATAAATTTCTAGGCCAGTATGACTGCTCTCAAATGAGATTAACTGGGATTAAGTGAGATGATGCGTGTAAAGATGAAGATACTGTGTGAACTGTAATTCTTTTTTTTCTGAGACGGAGTTTCATGCTTGTTCCCCAGGCTGGAGGGCAATGGTGTGATCTCAGCTCACTGCAACCTCCGCCTCCCAGATTTAAGCGATTCTCCTGCTTGAGCCTCCCATATAGTTGGGATTACAGGCATGCATGCATCACCTAATTCTGTATTTTTAGTAGAGATGGATTTCTCCATGTTGGTCAGGCTGTTCTAGAACTCCCGACCTCAGGTGATCCACCCGCCTTGGCCTCCCAAAGTGCTGGGATTACAGGAGTAAGCCACTGTGCCCGGCCATGAACTGTAATTCTTAATACCATTATCATGCATTACTAGGGTAATTTTCTTTATTTCTGCTTCCTGGGGGAACGATGCAGAAGGAGTTTGATGCTCAGCATCCCTTACCTCCTTTCACTGATGGTCAAAGCAAAGGAGAGTCCTGGGAGCCCACAAGATCTAGGTAGAAGGAGATGGGTTTGGGCTGGACCCATCCTGGCACAGCCTCTTAACCTCTCCCTACCCTGAATGTGTGCCCTTCTCTCCCACCTTCTTCCTCCCGCCACCCAGCCCCATCCATTCTCTCCCTCCTCCAGCCTGCTGTATAAGTAACATTCAGGTCATACCTTGAGACCCCCTCTCCATCCTCTCTGTGGCCTCCATGCCTTCAAGGCATGTATCTATGTCACACCGCATGCATCAAGCACCCACTGTGCACTAGGCACTAAGCTTCTAGCCTCTTTCTCCCTTCTGCTCCCATCCAAGAAAGACAGTGTATAAGGAACATCCCTGCAACTCTGTCCCCTCTCATCTATGCTCTTTACTGTCCTCCCTGACCAAAGCTCTCTTTGAAATCCAAAAAAGGCTGCCCTGGGCCATACGTGCTATGGCGAGGACTCTCCCAAACCCCCAACAGCTAGTGACAGCTACTTGGCCTCACTATCAGAAGGGGGGTGGAGTCAGAAACCAAAGTGACCTCCAGAGCTGTCCTCCTGGCACCTGAGTGTCCTTGCTCTAGAGCTTCAAAGGCAGCAAGGCAGTGAGCTATGAGCCCAGCATGGATGTGTCTCAGGCACCTCGTCCCCACTCTACCTCGCCCAGCAAACTCCTCTAGAAGAAGCCAAGAATTTCTCTGTATGACTGTTTCACTTCTTGGATTGCATCTCCCCAAAAACTAAATGTGAAATCCCTACCATTTCCAGCCTCTATTGCCCAAATTGGGGTCAGAGGTCAAAAAAGGATTCCAAGTGATGGAACTCCAAGGGTGGAGGGAAACTGGCAGTTCCTGGGCATCCCTTGCTGTGCTGGGTGCCTTGCATGCACTGGCTCATCTAATCTTCCTAAGACTTCAGCTAGGTTAGGGAAGGACACTGTCTTGCAGTGGACAGAGAGCCTTGGTGGGGGCGGCAGGGTAGAGAGGACAAAGAACATGGGGCTGGATTCTGCCCTTGAAGAGCACTGGGTCAGGAGGAGAATGGAGATCACACACACTGAACCAGACAGAGGCAGGGCAGCATGGAGGCAGGTGAACAGACCACCAGGTCCCCAGGCTGGGGACAGAAGGTTCTGAGCTGTCCCGTACTCCCACTTTGTGCCAAATGACTTTGCACCTGCAGTAGGTGCTTCCATGTTGTTTTGTATCTTTAAGCTGTGATGCTGTCTATACACAATACCTCCCAGCTAGACTGTAAGCCCTTTGGGGACAGGGCTCCTTCCAGTTCTTAGATGGCATTCTCCTATCTACCTTCCTTCAACTGTTTTACCTAGCACAGTGCTCTGCATATAAGCACTCAATAAATGCGCATTTGCCAATGAGTACTGGGAGTGGTCAATATAAATACAGTCCAAGGTACCAGAAGACAGGCAGAGCTCCCTACCATTTCTACCCCAGCCCTCAACTTCCACCAGGGAATCTAGAGGTCCCTATATCAGGAGAGGAGGGGAAGGGCTCTCCCTGAGATATTCAAATTCCCCCTGCCACAAATGGGGTGACCCATCTCTCAGCCTGGAAGGGTCACAGGCATTCCTCTGGGGCTGGCAGGGCAGGGCCTGACCGCTCGGGCAAAGATAATTCCAAGGCATAATAGGAGTTTCTTGTAATGACTTGGGGACAGAGGGACCCTAGTGGTTAGAGAGATGGAAGGGCCTCAGCCACAAGCCTAGGAAACAGAATCGGCTGCCCCGTGAGAGTAACCTTGACAGATCAAATCTCCTCCTTTGGCCTCGCCAGGCCCATTCCTGGTGACCACGTCTGTTTGGCGACCTGTGGTGCCCATCTCAGGTCACTGTGTGACCCTAGGCAAGTGACCTCTGAGTCTGGGTTTTTTCACGGGTAGCTTGGAATCAAATCACACAGTGGAGGCCAATTATAATCTATAACTTTGTAGATTATATTCTGAATCTCTGAAATGGCAAGAACAAGGTCTTGGCCTTGACAGTCCCTCATTAGCTGCAAAGGACTGAGCTCAAATCCTCAGGTGGGAGCCTCCCCCGGTGGCCCAGCCTCTTGTGAGCACTCCTGAGTCCTTTCACTCCAAGACGCTGGAGTTTGAGACCTGTGGACCCATGAAGACAGTGCCTGGGGACAGAGGACAAGAAAGCAAGTGGGTGAGCAGAGAAGGAGCCTGGCCCCCAGTGGCCTCTGGGGTCATCAGGGTCATTGCCCAACCCAAGCCCCAGGCCCAGCAGAAAATCCTGCATACAACTGGAGGGATGCGTTGAAGGCAGAACGCTGGGACCCATGGAAGAAAGGACAGACAGACCTCCAGCCATAAGAGGAGAGACTTGGGGGAGGAGCTGCTCTAGCAGGAAATGCCACAGGTGAGCAGGAACAATAGCGGGGTTTCTTTGGCCTTTGTTTTCTTTGGCATCTTCGCTGCCACAGAGCCCAGAGCCTGCTCCTCCAAGCCCTTGGCATTCCTTCGGGCTCCTCCCCTCAGCCCTGCCTGACAGACTGACAGAGGAGGCACCTGTTCTCTTCTTCCACTGCACCCTCGGGCTGGACTCTTCCCCCAGCTTAGTGCCACACTAAACCCTCAAGGGGCTTTTAAAATTAACAGTCATAACATAAGGAGACTTTACGGAGCCTTATTCTGTGCCAGGCAGGATAGCTTCTCTAGCACACGTGGGGATGGGGGTCTTTAATGCAGCTCCTCTCCTGGTATCCTGAGGGTGGGTCCTCCCCCTCCTCTAAGCCCTGGAGAGTCCTCCAACCTCATTCCCCACATGCCGGACCTGGAGTGGGTGGGGAGAGGGAGAGGGGAGGTATGGGAGGCCCAGCAGGTCACAGAGAGGCTACAAGCTCGGAGAGAAGGGGGATGGGAACTGGAAGAAAGTGTCACCCAGACCAGAGGTAGAAGGACTTGACTTTGGGGAAACTGAAAAAGACCACGTGTAAGAGAGAGGCATGGAAAATGAGGTAGAAACAGACAGAAACAAAGAAAGGCACACAAATTAAAAGAGGCAGAGGAAAAGTGAAAACAGCCAGGAGACAGGAACTGCAAGATGAGAGAAATGAATAGAGAGAAAAAGACAGACGAAGACAGCAAAAGGCAGGAAGAAAAACAAGATGAGAAAGTGTGAGAGACAGAGAGAGAGGTGGAGAACAGAGGCTGAAATGAGAAAGAGACCAACGAAGAGAGACGAAAAGAGGCTGGCAGAGGGAGAAGGACAGAGACTAAAGACGGAGACAATGAGAGACAGAGAGAGTTTTGCAAAAGACTGTCAGAAACAGAGAGATTTCGAGGGGAGAGAGACCAAGACCAAGTGAGGGTTTGAAGGAGGCTGAGGGGAGGAGGAGGAAGAGGAGAGTCTTAGATCCAGGGTGAGGGGCTTCTGGCAGGGAGGGGGGAGACGCCGAGACCGGGCTTGGGAGGTCAGTGGTGCGCCTCTATCTACCCTCCCTGCTTCCCAGCTCCAACCCCTTCCCCCCCAGTCTCAACCCCATCCCTGTCCTGTCGACAAGGGGAACACCGGCCGGGTAGAGGGCGCCTCCGGGGATCCGCTGCCTAGTCCAGGTACTACTCAGCTACCGGGCGTCGAGGATTGCGAAGCGCCGGGCAGGCTGGCACGGTGCCCACTTTTCCCAAAACGCCAGCTTTCCAAGCCCAGAAGCTTGCCCGGCCGGCCCGGCCCAGGAGTGACCCACGACTGCCAGACCGCCCTGCAGGACCCAGCCCGGCCGCCCGCCCCCGCCGCCGGCGGTCAGGGAGGTGAGCCGCACAGACCTGCTGGAAGAGCATCACTCTGACCCAGCCGGTGGTGAGGCGGGTCAGGATGCTCCGGTCGCAGGAGGAAAAGGAGGAGTTGGACCACGGGCCTGAAGAGGAGAAAAGAGGAAGCCCGCAGAGTGCGGAAAAGGCCGCGGAGCTAGACACTCGGAGGTCGGAGCCGAGCGCCGGAACCCAGCCCAGTCTCCCACGGAGTCCGGGGCGCACGGCACGGAAGAGAGCGCGGGAGCCAACCTGGACGCATCATGCGCAGGGCCCGGGCCTCGGGGCCGGTCTACACCGCCGCCTGGGTTACATGGCCCGGCCGGGAGGCGGGGGTCGCGCCGGGGCTGCGCTGGGCGGCAGAGAGCGGCGGGCCCGCGGCCGCCTCGAGCTTCCCAACCCGCGCGTCGCGCTGGCCCCCGAGCGTGGGAGCCGCCCCCTGCCCCCCCGCGCCGGCCCCGCGCCCTACCGCCCGCCCCCTATATAGCGCGCCCCTGCAGGGCCCGCGCCAGGCCGCCAGCCTCGGAGTGGGCGCGGGACAGCGCGCAGCTCCCCGCAGCCAGGCGCCTGCCCCTGTCGCACGCACCTCCAGAGCCGCCTGCGACCCCACGGGCGCCCCCCGCCACGGCAGCAGCCGCCGGGCCCCCGCGGCCACCATGAAGAAGGAGGTGTGCTCCGTGGCCTTCCTCAAGGCCGTGTTCGCGGAGTTCTTGGCCACCCTCATCTTCGTCTTCTTTGGCCTGGGCTCGGCCCTCAAGTGGCCGTCGGCGCTGCCCACCATCCTGCAGATCTCGCTGGCCTTTGGCCTGGCCATAGGCACGCTGGTCCAGGCCCTGGGGCCAGTGAGCGGCGGCCACATCAACCCCGCCGTCACCCTGGCCCTCTTGGTGGGCAACCAGATCTCGCTGCTCCGGGCTTTATTCTACGTGGTGGCCCAGCTGGTGGGCGCCATTGCGGGGGCCGGCATCCTCTACGGGTTGGCACCTCTCAATGCCCGGGGCAATCTGGCCGTCAATGCGGTGAGTGCCCTGATGGGGTGGGAGCCGGGACCCTGGGGTGGGCTCAGGACCACCTTGGAAAGAAGGGGTGGCACAGAGTGGGCCCGCCCACACCCTTCACCAGGAAGGCAAGAGCCTCCAGAGGCCAGGAAGGCGGCGCTCTCCAGGCTGATGTGTGCCCCCTTCCTGCCCACCTCCTCTTCCCCTCCCTTCATGCTGGCCCACCCTGGCCTCTCTCCAATGCCTGCTGCCCCTCCTCTCCTGCTGGAAACTTCTGCCTCCTCTTGTCTCACCTCTGAGCTGCGCCTTTCTCCTGAGCCCCTCACCTCTCCCATCTGCTCCTCAGTGGAGGAGTTGAGCGGAACCACCAGCGAGAAGCCGGCTGTAATTTCGGCTTTGATGACCCTGGCCTGCCTGTGCTTCACTGTTCCCAGCTCCTTCATGGGAATGCTGTGCCTGCCACAGCAGTGTCAAGGGGCTGACATTTAGAAACCGTAGCTAGAAACCCCCTCATGGTGCCAGTGCAGAGTGCTCTCTGTGGAGTATTGGTCCTGCTTTCTCCAACCCGTGCTCCTTCCCCACACCCGGCACCCCCACCACCCTCCCACCTCCTGCAGCCCCAGACTCAGCCCCCACCCCCATGCAAACTGGCTTCATTAATCAAACACAGAGGAGGATTTGCTCGGCCATTGTGAAGCCGTGAGTCAGCCACACTGGAGAGACGGGTTTAAAGTTGGCACTGGCATGGGGCCAGGCATGGGCAGGAGGCTGGGATGGGGGTATGAGGTAGGCAAACCGGGCAGCTGCCCACAGAATGGAAGGTAAATGCCAGCTTGTGGGGGCTGGGGGGGTTGGTTAGAGCCATTGATAGGACCGTGTCCAGGAAAAGCTCCCCTGACCCTGTGCTTTGGCCGCAGGCCTGAGCTTCAAGCCTGTGCAAACTGAAATGTATAGTGTCTTTGACAAATGGCTCTGCTGGGGTGATGTCCATGGGGCTTGGCTTCCAGGTGCCAAGGTGCTCTGAGTGCTCCTGGAGGCCAAAAGCCCTGCTCCCCAAGCCCCTGGCTGGACAGCCTGAAGGTGCCCGGGGTCCTAACCCACCGTCCCCTTGCAGGTCAACAAAAACACGACGCCGGGTCAGGCCATGGCAGTGGAGCTGATTCTCACCTTCCAGCTGGCGCTCTGCATCTTCGCCTCCACTGACTCCCGCCGCACCAGCCCTGTGGGTTCCCCAGCCCTGTCCATCGGCCTGTCTGTCACCCTGGGCCACCTTGTTGGGGTGAGCAGTGCTGACACTGGGCTGGGGTGAGGGTGGGGGGCAGGCTCTCAAGGCAAATAATGGAGCCCCAGAGGGGAGCCCACTTCAGATTGATGAGTTCAGCCGAGTTTAAGGCCTGGATTTAGGGCTGCTGGACTCTGGCCCTACCGGGCCAGATCTAGGGGAATCAATTCCAGCAGAATTGATCCCCCAAAACCTCTGGGCTGAGGAAAGATGGGAGTAAGTGGGTGGTGGGATGGGGCAGGAATCAAACCCCAGCTTAGAGCAGAGAAGAGAGGAGGGTGTAAAGGGGCAGCTGGAATCCTTGGAGGGAGAGGTTGCCAGCCCAGCAATCCGGGGACCTGAGTTTGAGAGCTGGCTGAGCCCCTGGACTGCGGTGTGACCTGGGAGAGTCCAGGTCCTGTGGGAGCAGACCAGGGTGTTGCCTTTCTCTCCACCACC
>NW_016107496.1:1804402-1823998 GCF_001604975.1 Cebus imitator
TGTCTCTGTCCAGATCTACTTCACTGGCTGCTCCATGAACCCAGCCCGCTCTTTCGGCCCTGCAGTGGTTATGAATCGGTTCAGCCGAGCTCACTGGGTGAGTCTGTCCCCTCCCCTGTCTCCCCAGAAATGAGCTCCTGGAGGCCCAGCAGTGGCAGCTCAGAGCTCACCAGGCCTTTTGGATGCTGTGGGCCCAGAGCTTGGGGGTGGGCCAGGGAGGGTTGTTGAGAGAGCAAGGGACACAGTAGGGGATGGGATTCAGCCAGAGGGGCAGAGGTGGCTTTGTATGCCCTGCAGACTGGGGACAGGGAGTATCAGTGTCTGTCCCCTTAGAGAAGAGGCTCTGTACTGAACCTAGAGGTGCAGGGGGCTCTGTGTCAATTCCCTTAAGCATCTATCTGGTGTCTGTCCCTCTGGGCATCTGTGTGCTGGTCCTCTCTGATGTTTTACTGATCTGTCCCTGTTGAGGCGGTTGGGAGAGTCTTCCTGTGGGTCTGTCCCTGTGGACAGTCTGTCTGCCACCTCCTTTGAGAGCTCATGGTTACTCTCTCCAGGGTCTGTTTCTATCCCTATGTGGAGGGGAGAGGCGCTCTGTTCATCTCTCTGAGGACCCACGTGTCCCCTCTGAAGGTTTATTTGTTTCTCTTTAGGGTGTGGTTGGAGGGGGCCTGTCCCTCTGGGAATCCGTCTGCCTTCTTTGAGGCTCTGGGTGTCTGGGGTCCATGTCTCTGTCCCTGGGAGTGGTGTGCCAGTATATCCATCCCTGAGGTGGGAGGAAAGCTTTCTCCCTGGAGGTCTGCATGTCTGTCTCCTCCTGGGGTCCACAGGTCTGTCCTCGGTGGGGTATGAGGGTGTCTCATCTCTGAGGTCTGGAGCTCAGCGCACTGAACCCTGCCCTGTCTCCACCAGGTTTTCTGGGTAGGGCCCATTGTGGGGGCGGTCCTGGCTGCCATCCTCTACTTCTACCTACTCTTCCCCAACTCCCTGAGCCTGGGTGAGCGTGTGGCCATCTTCAAGGGCACATATGAGCCCGACGAGGACTGGGAGGAGCAGCGGGAGGAGCGCAAGAAGACCATGGAACTGACCGCCCGCTGACCAGCGGCAGGCAGGGGCCAGCCCCTCAGCCCCTGAGCCAAGGTGGGGGGAAAGAAAAAGTATCTAACACAACGCTTCCTTTTGGCACAAACGGTCCTCTTGGCTGGGGAGGAGGTGCTGGCCCCCCTGGCTGCACAGTTAGAGAGGGGAGAAGGAACCCATGATGGGACTCCTGGGGTAGGGGCCAGGGGCTGGGGTCTGCTGGGGACGGGTCTGAGGTCTGGGAGAGGCCAGACCTCAGAGATTGTGAACGCAGTGCCAAGCTCATAGACTGCAAGGGCCAGGCCACAAAAGGGTGAGCCTGCAGCCTGCCTCCCCCACCTTCCCCAACCCCTCCTCAAGAGCCGAAGGGATCCCAGCCCCTAGGTGGGCAGAGGCAGACACTCCCCAGAGCTCCTTAGGAAGAAGACACACTGGTTCATTGAATGCTGCCTTATTTATTTCTGGTTAGGATGCATGGTGTGGGGCTGCTGGTGTTTGGAGTGGGGGCTTCCCAATAAATCACTGATACATTCTACCTCTGTCTCTCCCCAGAGCTCCTTGAGACACTCTGGCCCATTTTCTCTCCTCTTTGTCATCCCACATCCTCCACCACGATCTCTACAGGGTACCAGGGGACCCCAGGACAAGTGCTCTGTGGGAAGAAAGGGAGGCACAGGCCAGGGGAGGCCCAGAGAATCAGAGAGATGGGGACAGAGCAGGAGAGACCGAGCAAGAGAAGATCGAATATCAAAATAGATCTAGAGGCCAGGAAGGAGGGTCCTCACTGCAGTCACTCTCCACCCCTCCCCCTCAGCCATGTCAAGTCCCGCCACTTTAGGAGGGCTGGGCTGACACTCGAGGGCAGTGCCAGGGTGTGACAGGCAGAGTGGAGGAGGAGTGAGTCAACTGCAGCCCCTCGAGATGCCAAGGGGGTGACCAGCCAGGTTCCGTCGCAGCCCTGGGCTCCTTTCTCTGCACCTTGATGATTCAAAAAGGTGCCCTGTTGGGAGCCTGTACTCAGAGGGAGCATCCCTCTGGCACCCCCAGAAGCCACATGTGGCCCAGCTCTTTTCCAGGGCTTCTCTCTCCTGCCTCTGCCCACCAGTGTCCCCACCGTCCTCTCCTCTGGGCCTGGAGCTCTGCCCTAGCCTGCTCTTGTCCCGCTGACACTGACACTCTTTAGGTAAACTCCTTAAGCTCTCAGGGCCTCCATCTCTTCATCTGTAAAGTGGGGATAAAATGTCACTTTCCTCACAAGGTAGTTGTGGGGACCGAATGAGGCCATTCGATGCCCCGGCCTGGCCAGCTTTCTGTGCGGCAAAGGTAGAAGTCACACAGTGAACAGCTCCGCACAGCCCAGCTTCGCAGTGAGCCCAGCCTGGAGTCGGGTAACCCACATTCCAATCTGGCTGCGCAACTTGGGGCAACATAAGCTCTCTGAGCTGTAGGGACCTCATCTGCAAAACAGCCACACTTTTCCCAACCTGATGCGCCGGAGGAGAAAATGAGACCATGCCTGGAGGTAAACCGCTTGTGCAAACGGCCAGGCACCTTGGAGTGCTCATTAAAGTCGTGTGAAAAGAAACCCGCACGTACCTGCCTCATCTGGGGTCCCAGCCACATGCTTCTGCCCTCCTAGGGGTGTCTGGACCTGAGCGCCTGTCCAGCGGGGCCGGGAAACGGACTAGAAGGGGTGGGGGAAGCTGTAGGTTTGGGCAGCGGAGGGCCAGCCCCCAGGGCCGGGGTGAGGAGCGGCAGACCCCCCAGACTCCTCCACACTTAGAGTCTAAGCATCTACAAGTGGGAGCTCAGCCACTCATGCCCGGGCAGGAGGCTTGCAGTAAACAGCACGTGGCAGTGCGTGTGAGAACCCCGGGAGCCCAGGGAAGGAGCCGCCCCCACCCACTGCGCCCCCCTTCCCACTTCTTCCAACCTGCCCCAGGCTGGGGGAGCCGGGCTGCAAGTGCCAGCTCTGGCCAGCAGGGGGCGACCTCGTCCACCGAATCTACAGCGTGGCGCTTCCTCGACCACAAGTCCTGGGTCTGGGCTCCAGCCAGATGGGGGTGGGGTGGAGAACACAGGGAGTCCTTCAGACTTGGGTCCCCTGGGGCCACCTTGAGGCATCCTATCCCAATGCAACCCCGCCCGACTATCCCGGAGGGGCGCAGAAGAGAGGGGAGCCCTTCTCCGCTCAGTCTCCAGGAGACAGGTACAGACACAGCCATGACCGGGAGGCTGGGCTCTCCCTCCAGCCCAGTGGGGACCACAACAGGGTGGACGGTGGACTCTTAGGAGACAGACCTGCGGGTGTGGGCGAGGCACCCAGTCAGAGGGGGCTACTGGCCCTGAGCTTCCTGCAGGTTGCCTCGCCCGGCCCTCGAGCGAGCGTCCAGCTAGGGCTTGGGGCTGACCAGCGCCGTTGTTGGGCGGTGTGGCCAGCAGGGGTCGCTGTGTCCTCGTGTCGGCTCTTGGAGGAGCGGCAGGTCTGCGGGTTCACAAAGCCCCGTGCACACACGCGTACACGCACACACTGACCCCACACAGCTCCGGGGCTCCTACACACTGACCTTATCATACCCGAGGGCTGCATCTTCCGGGTGTGTGGGTCCCTTTCCCTGTGCACGCTCACTCGAGTGTGCAGAGCACATCAGCCCTCCTCCAGCATTCGCCCACAGCGCCACCGCGGGCCCTGACCTATGATCCTGGCTCCGCGGATTCTTATGCAAGCACACACATCACCTCTGCTGCACCTAAAGATGGAACCCAGGGAGAGTCTGGATTCTCCTGTGGGAGGCTCCCTTCCCCTTTCTCCCCCTCTTCGTCTCCCCGGGGGCTGCCAGTTCTCACCAGCTGGGAGGTGGACAAGTTGATTTGGGGACAGATGGAAGAGGCCTGGGAGGAGAGGTGGAGAGCAGACAGAGGGCTGGCTGTTGAGATGGGTGGACAGGAGGAAGGACGACTGGGAGGACTGGGTCTCTCTGCTCCTCTTGGCCTCAGCTTCCTCCTTCATCATGTGTGGATGAGGACATCAGACCTCCTGACCTTTCCAGGTTTTGTGTGGTGAAATGATGCATCGGAAGTCACCTGGAATCCCTTCCCCATCAATTTGTGTTCTCCCTCCTCCTTTCTCCCGGTACCTTCCTCCTTCCCCTCCCATTTCCCCCCTTAGCTTCCCCAGTCTCTGATAGGACCTCAGTCAGGGCTGCATGGACAGGCAGCCCTAGACAGCCAGATACAGAGCCTTGGCAAAAGGGTTTTGAGCATGAGTGAGCTTAGAGCTTGGGACTAGAGCCCAGCGCTGGCTGGGTCCTGGCAGGTGCTGGTCAGGGCAGGAAGCCAGGCCTGAAGCAAGCCCTGATCAATGCCCACCTGGCCTCAGGAGGTGAAAGGCCTTGCTCCAGGCCAGGCAGAGGTCAGGAGGTTCAGCCCCAGGCTAGCTGGGGACAAGGGCTGCCGCTGCACTTAACACTGTCAGGCTCCAGGGCCCAGGGCAGGTGCTAAGGTGCCTGTCCTGGAACAGCCGTGCAGCCCTGTCCCCACAGCTGTGTCACGGCAGGGGCGGGAAGCTGCAACCCTAATCATTCACATTTTCTGTATGGATGCCCTCTCCTAGGTGTCAGCACATTTACTGTAACTACGCCCGGGGCAGAGGGAACTGTTAGCATCATCCCCATTGTGAAAATGAGGATCTTGAGGTTAAGCTACTGCTTGAGCTGTTGCACACATGGCAGTTCACAGTGCTTTCACCCGCTGCCTCAGCAGCTCTCGACAGAGACACGTTACTGCCACTTGGCACCCGTTTAACAAGGGTAGACACTGAGGCTCGGTCAGATGAAAGGACTGGTAAGTGCCTGTCCACCAAGCTCTCTACTGGTCCCATCCGAGGTAAGCGAAGGAGACAAATGCCCTTGAAGTACTTGGGACAGCCCCCAGCTAGGGACCCCCCCCCATGCCAGGGAGGAACTTTGCCCACGCTACCCCCACAGCCATACCCTGTCATCCCTCAAGCATTTCTTGAATGAGTCCTCTATGTTGGACAGGGATGGAGTCTGTGCTGGAACAGTGGAGGCATTGAGGAGGCCGAGGCCACAACCAGCCCCTGGCTTTGTTCAAGCCCTGCTTCTCTAAGAAGCTTGCCCTGATTCTGCCGGAGAGGGAAATCAGGGCAGTCTTCACAGAGGAATTGCACTTGAGCAAAGTCTTGAGAGACAAAAAGGAGAGGCATCCAAACTCCACAGCAAACAGCTCGTTCTGGGGAACTAGGTTTGGCCTGGATGGAGTAGAGGGTGCAGGGTGGGCAGTGGCAGGGGAGCCTTCCTTGGACGTTAAACATGGGTATTCAGACCTGAGCCTGAGGCAGTGGGGAGCCATTGAAAGTTTTTGAGCAAAGGAGTAACATGATGAGCTTTGCATTTTGGAAGGATCTCTCTGACAGTGAGTGGAGAGCCGCGTGGAAGGGCACAGATGTGGAGTGTAGTCTGAGGGCCCAGGAAGGAGGCCGATGCAGTCATCCTGGAGAGATGATAAGGCTGCACTGGGCCAGTGGCAAGGGGGGATGGAAAGAGGTGTCACATGTGAGAGAGATCTACCAGGAACCCGGTCAGCTGTTTGCCGTGGGCTGGGGAAGGCGAGGCACTGGATAATTTCTGTGTTCTGGCCTCGGCAACTGAGTAAGAGCAGGGTGAAGAGGAGCAGGCTGGAGGGTCCAGTGAGAGGTGAGTGGGTCTGGAGTTCAGGAGAAAGGTCTGGACCAGAGGCAGTGCTGAGAGTCAACAGGGTGCGCAGGCCACAGGTGGGAGCAGGACTGCCCAGGCACACTCATCAGGAGTGACGAGGCCTGGGCTTGAGGATCAGCAGAAGAGGAGCCAGCCACAGAGGCAGAGATGCCCTCACAGAGGTGGGGGTACAGCCAGGAGATACCTGTGCCTCAAAGGCTGGGAAAAAGAGGCTTCAGGAGGGAGAGGGCCGGCAGCCCGTGCGCCACAGCGGGCTGGAGAGGAGGTCGTGCTGCCTTTCGCCAGAGCAGTTTCAGTAGCGGGGGCCAGGGGCTACTGGGTAGTGGACAGGTGACTGGAACCCTGACTCCAAACTATCATCTTCCACTGCTCCGCGACTACACAGGCACATTTATAGGGAAGAAGTCAGGAGAGGTGGAGGTCTGAAAGCTACAGGTGAGAGTGGGAATGGCCAAGAGAGGGCCCCAGTCACTCAAGGGAGCCAGAAGTCCAAGGAGGGTCTCCCGACCCCGACTTGTACGCCTCTACTTCAAGGCCACAGGGCAGCTGGTGAGGGCATGGGGCGGCTTCAGGGGAGTTTGGCTGGGAGGAAGGACGGGAAGAAGTCTTGCCTGGTAGGTTGGCTTTCTAGGTTGGGTGGGAGGCAAGGTTGGGTGCTCTGCTAAGAGAAAGCCAGAGTGAGCCGAGTACTTGAAGAGAGTGGGGGAGGTTTAAAGAATGGGGGAGAGCTACGGAAGGATTGCTGAGCAGAGCTGCGATCCCCACTGGGGCCAGAGACCGTGAGCTTGTCATGGCAGCAGTCTGCGCGGCTGGGCGAGTTTCTCCAGCAGTGCTCAGCAGTGCAGATGCAGGGCAGAGAGCCGTGGAAGAGAATGAGAACAGACACACGCAGCAGGGACGGGGCGGAGAGGACAGGGAGCCAGGACAGTGGGATGCTGGCAAAAGCCTGCTCAGGGTGAGATCCCAGGGGTTCCCTGGAGAGGACAGGGTGAAGCTGAGACAGCGGGGAGAACAGGAGGGAATGGGTGAGGAATTTTACTGGGACTCAGACAGGGATTGGGGAGGAATAGAGCCTGGGATCCAGTTGAGATGTTTCTCTTGAAAATATCAGAAGGCCCAGTCCCAGGAGGGGAAGGTCTGAGGCTGAAATAGAGCAGACATAGTCATCTGACCCAGGAAGTCAAGAAGTTTTTTTTGTTTTGTTTTGTTTTTTTAATTTAATATGGAGTTTTGCTCTTGTTGCCCAGGCTGGAGTGCAGTGGCATGATCTCGGCTCACCCTCACCGCAACCTCCACCTCCTGGTTCAATCAATTCTCCTGCCTCAGCCTCCTGAGTGGCTGGGATTACAGGCGCCTGCCACCATATCCGGCTAATTTTGTATTTTTAGTGGAGCCGGGGTTTCTCTACATTGGTCAGGTTGGTCTCAAACTCCCAATCTCAGGTGATCCGCCCGCCTCGGCCTCCCAAAGTGTTGGGATTACAGGCATGAGCCACTGCGCCCAGCAAGAAGTTTTTATTCATTCATTCAACAAATATTTATTGGGCATTTACTGTGCCAATCTCTGTGCAAGACACTGCATGTAGGGGTGAACAAAACTTGGTTCCTGACCCGTAAGGCCTCCCCGCCTTGCCTCACTGGGAAGACACATTCACACCATGACAGCACCCTGTGGTGACTGCAGTGTGGGAGAATGCCAACGTATGGTGGGAGCACGCAGAGGGGTACCCACCCAGGAAAGGAGCAAGCAACGTCAAAGCTGAGCCTTTGGGGTGGGAGTTACCCAAGCAAACGGAGTGCAAGGGGTCTCCAAGAAGAGGAGTGTTCTCCAAGGAGAGGTCAGCAGGAGTATGCATTTGGTAAAACCTGAGGGTAACAGAGTGGGAAGAGGCAAGGCAGAGCAGCAGGGTCCCTGAAGGCAGGCACCAGCTTCCAGAGGGACGGGAGGCTTGGAAGGGATGTTAGCAGGGGAGCAGCATGATCAAATTTGCATTTCAGCACTCAGGCTGCAGTATGGAAAATTGATTGGAGCGGAGCAAGGGAGCAGACAGAGGCTGGTTAAAGGCTGCAGGGGGGCAGGGGTGGCAAAAAGAGGGCACAGTCA
Source organism: Cebus imitator (assembly GCF_001604975.1). NCBI lineage: Eukaryota > Metazoa > Chordata > Mammalia > Primates > Cebidae > Cebus > Cebus imitator. The sequence continues at coordinate 1,812,319 of NW_016107496.1, forward strand.
AGAGATATTTAGGATTCAAAATCAGCAGGACTTGATGCTTCTCCTGGATGGGGGAAGGAGGGAGAAAAGGGTCAAGGATGCTTCTCAGATGCCACCAGCTGAGCTGGAGAAAACAAGAGGAGCACATAGGGGGTTTGTGGGGGGTGCCGCCAGGAGAGAGGGGGATCTCATCTTGAGACAGATTGTGTTTGAGGAGGCTGAGAACAACCAGGAGACATCTGTGGGCAGGTACATACGCCAGGGATGAGGTCAGGGCACCCAGCTGTGGTTCAGAGGGGAAGATTATTATTTTAACAGCTTGACAGACTCTTCTTAGGAATACTTTTGTTTGAGAAAGTACCTTGCTATCTGCTAGGGTTAAAAAGGGAAACCTAGGGCATGGATGACCATAGGGCCAGTGCAACCACAAAAATGGTTACATTGCCTTGTGAGAGAAAAGAGTGAAATCTCTTTGGCCCTGAGAGGAGGAGAGCAGAGAGGGAGGGGCAGAGAAGGGAGGGGAGCGTGGGGGAGGGCAGAGAGGCAGGAGGAAGTGAGTGAAGGGCCAGTGGAAATTCCCACTGGTGGACAGCAGAGGTGGACAGCAGAGGTTTCCACTGGTGTGACCTGTGTGGCCTTGTGTGATCCAACGCAGTTTGAGTCCCTGTGGAATAAACCCCTTCTCCACCTGCCCCTCTGTACCCCTACAGGCCGCAGTGTCCAGTGTCCTTGGTAAAGTCGACTCTATTCACACCTGCATTCTGTGAGTGTGGGCATAGGTGGGAGTGGGGGAGAGGACTTACTTTCACATCTGGGTTCACAGGCACAGCATGGTGCCCATCTAGAAGCAAAGCCTAGACATGGAGAGGGCCAGACGAACAGGACCTGGGAATGCACAGGACCCCCCAAAGTAGGCCTTGGACTTGGGGATCTGAGTGATCTTACTTTATCTCACTGACATTGGAACAGGAGCACTCTGAAATCCCGTGACCCCTGCTGCCCTACACCTGTGACCCTCAGGCTAGACCTCGGCCTAGCCGAGTCAGGCCCAGCCCATCCTAGAAATCCTCCTAGGAAGTTCCAGCTCAGTGCCCAGAGACACCCCCACATTCCACCCCATCAGGTGAGCTCAGGCTGGAGCAGGCATGTGAGCAACACCCCTCACACCGCCCCCCCACACACACTCACACGTAACCCCATCCGCCTGCTCCCTGCCAGTCTGACCAGCACATTCCTGGGGACACCAACGTGCTGGTAGAGCTGCAGGTGGGAGCCAGAAAAGCCTCCACAGAGAGCAAAAGCCAGGGTCAGCCAGAGACAGGAGACCGGAAGAGACAGAGGAGATCCAAGACCAGAGGAGCAGAGAAGAGGCCCCAGAGCAAAGCAGGAAAGAGCCAAGGCACCAGGACATGGATGCAGCGGAGCCAGGCGGCCGCAGCTGGGCCAGCACGTTGGTGTGCAGGCTTTGGAAAGCCATCAGCAGGGCACTGTTTGCAGAGTTCCTGGCCACAGGGCTGTATGTGTTCTTTGGCGTGGGCTCTGTCATGCGCTGGCCCACAGCGCTTCCTTCCGTGCTGCAGATCGCCATCACCTTCAACCTGGTCACTGCCATGGCTGTGCAGGTCACCTGGAAGGCCAGCGGGGCCCACGCCAACCCCGCCGTGACGCTGGCCTTCCTCGTAGGCTCCCACATCTCTCTGCCCCGAGCTGTGGCCTATGTGGCTGCCCAGCTGGTTGGGGCCACGGTGGGGGCTGCTCTGCTGTACGGGGTCATGCCGGGAGACATCCGAGAGACCCTTGGGATTAATGTGGTAGGTGCAAGGAGGGGAACCCCTGGAGGGCGGGGAGGCGGGAAGGCGCACAGGTGGTGAAGGCAGAGGCCAGAACGGAGGCGGAGGCGAGGGAGCAGAGGAGGAAACGAGTTGGCTGCACTGGCCCGGGGCTGGGCCCCAGGACCCAGAGGACTGAGCCTTGACCTCCTGAACCACAGGCCAGCCAGCCCCCTGGTGGGGTGGGAGGAGGGCCACTCACTTCTGCAAGGGCAAGGGTCCAGAGCAGATATGGACCCCGCTGCACAGACCTCTTGAAGTCCTGAAGCTGGGCGGTGGCGCGGTGTCATCCCCTACCAGCTGAGGAGACAGGCCCAGGGCCAGGGGTGTCTCTGTCTGTCTGAGGGCAGAGCCTGCCGGCGTCTGCTCCAGAGTAACTACCTCGCCCAGGTCCGGAACAGCGTTTCAAATGGCCAGGCGGTGGCCGTGGAGCTGCTTCTCACTCTGCAGCTGGTGCTCTGTGTCTTCGCTTCCACTGACAGCCGCCAGACATCCGGCTCCCCCGCCACCATGATTGGGATCTCTGTGGCACTGGGCCACCTCATTGGGGTAAGGAGCAGAGGGAACACCGTGCACATCCACACACTGGGTCTGTCCCCGGGGAAACTGTGGAACCCTGAGGCCCAGGCAGTGTCCCTCCCTGAGCCCCTTGGGCCTTGGAGCCAAAGTGGTACCCCCTGCACTCTAGGCCCAGGATGTGGCGCTACAGAGGCCGTGGCTGGCACTATGGCTCTCAGCCAGTACTCAGAAACGGTCCCCTCTCAGGCCTCCCTCAAGCCTTCTCCCACCCTGACCCCACGCTTGCTCCCCAGATCCACTTCACTGGCTGCTCCATGAACCCTGCCCGCTCCTTTGGCCCTGCCGTCATCATTGGGAAGTTCACAGTCCACTGGGTGAGGCCCTCTGCCGGCGGCCCTGGGGAAGGGAGGGAGCCTTAGCTGGCAATAGACGGTGGGGTTCACTCGCAGCGGGTCCATGCAGATGGGGAGACGGGCCCCCAGACCATTCTGAGCCTGAAGCTCAGCCTTCCCTAAGCTTCGAAGGCTAGGGCAGGTGTCCTGGCTGGGACTTCCTTTCTCTTCAGCTTCAGCTGCCCAGAGTACCCAGTGGACTGGCAAGAAATGGGCCAGGGCAGGAGCTGCAGCCTTGGCCCAGACTTTTAAGTTCTGGCTGTTTCCTTATTCGCTTTCTCCAGCTGGACCAATTTTCAAACTTGGATAAAGAAAAAGACAAACAGAAATAGACACACACACCAGCAGAGACAGAAACAGCAATAGCCGGGACTCATGGCTAAAACGGGGGAAGTGAGAGAAAAGAGGTGGGGTGGGCGAGGAGAACAGCCCGGGCCCCAGCCCCCAGCCACGGCTGCAGAGCCTGGGCTCAGCCCCAGCGAAGGCAAGGTCCCCTCACCTGGCGGGCTTGGGAAGCACAACTTGTGGTTCTCACATTTAGCACCTTAGAGACAGAGGGAGACTTGGGAGGCCAAGCCAGCACTAGGGAAGCAGGCAGAGGTCCCAGAGCTATCCTGCCATCCTGACAGCTCCCGGGTGGGGTGACCACGTCCTTCTCCTCAGGTCTTCTGGGTGGGGCCCCTGACGGGAGCCCTCCTGGCCTCACTGATCTACAACTTCATCCTGTTCCCCAACACCAAGACCCTGACCCAGCGGCTGGCTATCCTCACAGGCACTGCAGAGGTGGGGACAGGGAGAGGGACAGGGGTGGAGCCCCCAAAGAAGGAATCCCAGCCCCGTTCGGAAGCCGTGGAGATGGAGAGTGTGCGTGAAACAGCCTAGGCCTGGCCGCGCCCTCGGGCTCCCTGCCTTGCAGGGCCTGCCTGGAGGTTCTCCCTGGAGACGGCGGGAGGGGGAGGCTTGACCTCTTGTCCTGACCAGGTGGGCCGGAGGGGACAAGCCCTATCCCCGGCATTACATTTCTAGATAGAATCTGGGAGTAAGCCGGGCACAGTGGCTCATGCCTGTAATCCCAGCACTTTGGGAGGCCAAGAGGGGCGGATCACGAGGTCAGGAGTTTGAGACCAGCCTGCCCAACACGGTGAAACCCCGTCTACTAAAAATACAAAAATTAGCTAGGTATGGTGGCTCTCGCCTGTCAAACCAGCTAGTTGGGAGGCTGAGGCAGGAAAATAGTTTGAACTCAGGAGGTGGAGGTTGCAGTGAGCCGAGATCATGCCACCGCATTCCAGCCCAGGTGACAGAGCGAGACTCTGTCTCAAAAAAAAAAAAAGAATCTGAGAGTGAATGTGTCTCGTTCCCTCTCCCTAGGGCTTCCCCCACCGCTCTGTGGGACAGAGCAGAGGAAGGCAAGGGACTTAGGATCGCCCTCCTCCTCTCTCACCCAAGTGGACCCCTTAAGAGTCCTGATCTTCCAGATGCCCGAGTCTTGGGGGAGAAAGAAATGAGAGCCCAGACAGCCACTCTGCTTAGACATGGGAGCTACAGGGACCTCAGGAAGCCCAACTTCTTACCCACCCAGGAAACCCTTGGGGTGGAGGGGACAGGCTGTCTGGAGGAATCAGGCCCTGGGACAGCCTCTGAGCTCCTGGTGGGGGGGGATTTCTCTGCCCTTGGGTGTGGTTTTGGGGGGCAAAGTTCCTCCCTCAGACTGCGGGCTTCCTGAGGACAAAGATTGCTCTCCCAATAGATCTTCGGGTTTTTGTTTTCGTTTTTTTGAGGCAGAGGAGTGCAGTGGCACGATCTCAACTCACAGCAACCTCCACCTCCCGGGTTCAAGGGATTCTCCTGCCTCAGCCGCCCGAGTAGCTGGGATTAGAGCCGCCCGCCACCATGCCTGGCTAATTTTCATATTTTTAGTAGGGACAGGATTTCACCATGTTGACCAGGCCGGTCTTGAACTCCTGACCTCTGGTGATCCATCCACCTCGGCCTCCCAAAGTGCTGGGATTACAGGTGTAAGCCATCGCGCCTGGCCTCTCCCAATAGTTCTTTATTCCTCACTCCTCCAAATGTTCTGGAGAGGCCCCCACCCTTGAGAAGAGCTGACACAGAGAAAAACATTTTTTCAGGCTGGAAGAGGGGTGGGATAGAGGAAGGGAGGTTTGAGCCAGACAGGCCTTTCCCAGGGAAGCCTCCTCCCAGGCGTTTGCCCCAGCTCCCACCCCACAGCCCACTGGTAGGCAGGAACAATCCTTAGAGGGGAAGTGCCCATCCCAGCCATTGACTCATGACCTGGGGTCTCCTGCCTCTCTGTCAGCATTTACAGGATCCCCAAAAAGCTGTGAATAAGCCCTAAGGGTGGTAGGAACTCAGGAGTGACCCAGAAAACTGATTTGAGATTCGTTGCCTCTGAAAGACTACCGAAATCTAAATGGTTTAATATTTCAAGGCTGCTGTAGATTTATTCTGCCCACAACTTGGGGGTCCTATCTGGATCTCGGCTTCTCTGGCTATAAAATGGACACGATCCTCCTCCGAGGACTGCTGTGAAATCAAGAAATTGGAAAATACTTTTGGAAGTTAAAATACTAGAAAAACAACCCCAATAAATGATGGTTATTATTGCTGTTACTGTAATTCTTGGGTTTGAATACAATTGCTGTTGGCAATGAGAGGGAGGAGGGAAGGAGAGAGAGGAAGATGAGGGAGAGGGAGGGAAGACAGTGGGTTTTCTCTCACATCATTCATCTACTTACCAGGAACCCTGTCTCCCCTTCTCCTGGGTCTGCTGACCTTGGGAATTTGTGGGTGTGAGGGGCTGTGAGAGGGTCCTGAAATGCAGAGGCAAGCCAATAAAGTCAGTTCTCATCTCTATGACGCCCATCACCATGGTACCCTAAGATGCAGCAGCCAAATTCATATAAAAGACGGGTCCTGGCAGCTGGGCATGGTGGCTCACACCTGTAATCCCAGCACTTTGGGAGGTCAAGGTGGGTGGATCACAAGGTCAGGAGATCAAGACCACCCTGGCCAACATGGTGAAACCCCATCTCTCCTAAAATACAAAAAATTAGCCAGGCATGATAGTGCACACCTGTAATCCAAGCTGGGGAGGCTGAGGCAGGAAAATCGCTTGAACCTGGGAGGTGGAGGTTGCAGTGAGCCAAGATCATGCCACTGCCCTCCAGCCTGGAGACAGAGCAAGACTCTGTCTTAAAAAAAAAAAAAAAAAAGATGAGTCCTGTCCTGGTGCAGTGGCTCCTGCCTGTAATCCCAACACTTTGGGAGGCCAAAGTGGGAGGATCGCTTGAGGCCAGGAGTTCGAGACCATCCTGGGCAGCATGGTGAGACTCCATCTCTATTATTTAAAATGAAAAATTAAAATACAAACAAAAGATAGATCCTTTTTAGTGATATCTCCTGAGGGACTGGGGATGAGGGAAAGCTGCCTAAATCTTCAAGGGCAGCATGACAGACCCAGCCTGTGGCCAGTGCAGCAGCTGAATCACTGGTGCTCATTGCCCCAGTGGCTGTGCTCAGCGTTCTGTAATATCAGTGCAGATACCACTCACATCCCTCCAAGCCGGGCCCCACTCATCCATCTTCGCAATCTTTCAGAACCCAAGACTGCCTGTGCCCTTTTATGAGCAGGGACAGCTGAGTGTCTATCTGTATGCATGCATGTATGAGAGCGTATGTGTATGCAGAGGACATGATTGGCTTGCTAAAGGTCATCTGGGTCTGGAGCATGAACACTTAAGGTGTCCCCAGCTCCCAGTTTAGAATTTTCCAAAACAGAGCTCCAGAGGGTCTCATACAAGCTGCAGTCCCAGGAAGGAAGGAAACGGAAACTAGAGGGATAGGGGTGTGGAGCTCCCTTAAGCTCCTTGACAAATCATCACTGCTTTTTGTACCCAGAGCCAAGCATACACTGGGTGCTCAATATAAGTTTGATGAATGAATAAGGCTGGGCAGCCGGGGAGGGAGGGGAAGCAGTAATAGATCAAGAGGAGAAATTTTCAGGAGTTACAGCTCCAAATAAGCCCGTATGACAAGAGCTGAGAAGCCTATGCTTCCAGGTAGGGGCTGGGGAGAGGCTGCATCACCAGACATATGCTGTTCCACCCACAATTTCAGAGCAGTCTTCACAACGCCTGTCCCAGGAACTTACAGGCCAAAAACCCGGGGGGGGGGGGGTGTTGCTTGAAGAGGAAGCTGGGGGGCTATTTTCACCAACAGTTCTTCAAAGCAGTTCTCTATCAGGACAGAGCAGGAGGAAATAAGGTTCCTGAGAAGTGGGGAATTAGGTTAGCCTCTAAGAGCATCCAAGGTTAGACGTGGAAGTAACCAAAGGCTTGCTTCCCCTCCTCTGGAGCCGTTTAATAGGACAGCAGGCCATCTGTTTGGATGAGGGAAGGGCTGGCCTTTGGGGAGCTGAATCTCAGTGGCTCCAGCTGGGGGAAGCAGGCTTCATTGGCCTAGCCCCTGGGCCTGGGTGGGAGCAGGGGACATGGGGAGGACAGAGACCCAACCAGGCCAGCCCTGGGTGTGCATTCCCTTCCTCCTCTTTGTCAGGGAAGTTTTTAATTAATGGTGTGTAATCTGATCTGACCCTTCTCCCTGCTGAGCACTGCCTTCAATCAGTGGAGCCATCTGCAATTGCAATTCATAATTCTCCGAAAAGGGAGGGGGACTCGGGCCGGGTGCCTTGGTGATTAATACAATTAGCCTTTTATGTGGATGATTGTCTTAGCAGGAGCAGATGATGCTGTGCTGGGAGCCTAGGCGGTCGCCTCCCGATTGGCTGGCGGGAGGCCCCTCTCTGCTTCCCACCCCCACTGCACATCTTTAACCTGCTACCTCCAGGTATAAAGAGGACAGGCCTCATCTGGGGCCATACTGTGCAAGGAGGAAAGGCCAGGAACGGGTTAGGCTCTGAGCCACATTGGCCTCCTAGGACCAAAGGAAGAGCAGAGTCACACAAAGATCTGGGCACTTTCACTTTCCAAAGAAAACCACTTTCACCTAAAGGATTGTGTGGGCCAAAGTTTAAAAAAAAAAAAAAAAAACCCACATAAACGTAGACTAGAGGTTGACAGGGTTTAAATACAGGCTCAGGCACTTACCAGCTGTGTGCACTTGGGCAAGCTACTTAAGGATCCTGAGCTTCACTTTCCTCATCTGGAAGATGGAGTACAGTCCAAAGGGCACTGGAAGAGCTACATGAGATGTGTGTGTGTTTTGCACCATGCCGGACGGTGCAGTCAGATCTCAATCAGTGGCAGCTATTTTTACCACCACCGTCATCATGGTAGATGGCATTCTGTCTACCATGAGTTCAGCTACTTCCCTTGCAGTTTCTAATGAGGCCTGGGCTATTACTGAAGAAGGGATCACATCCTTCCTATACCCCAGGCTTAGCTTGAGCTGAGGGGGGAGAGGGAGAGGGAAAGTATATGCATGTGTTTGGGGGAAAGGTGGAATCACAGAAGAGGAGACAAGAATTATAGGAATTAAACAAACACAAGAAAGAGTCCGGGCTCTGTGGTTTAAACCTGTAATCACAGGACTTTGGGAGGCCGAGGCAGGTGAATCACTTGAGGCTTGGAGTTTGAGACTATCCTGGCCAACATGGTGAAACTCCATCTTTACTAAAAATACAAAAATTAACTGGGTATGGTGGCACATGCCTGTAATCCCAGCTACTCAGGAGGCTGAGGCAGGAGAATTGCTTGAACCTTGGAGGCAGAGGTTGCAGTGAGCCGAGATCACGCCACTGCACTCCAGCCTGGCAACAGAGCAAGACTCAATCTCAAAAAAAAAGAGAAATAAGGGCCTTCTCAATGGAGAAGGGGAGCTATGAAGTGATCACACTGGGAGGGTTGGGAGATTCCGGGAATCGGGGCAAGAAGTCTGGGTGGGGTGAAAAGAAGCAGAGCTTTGAAGATTTGGAATTTCACATGAAAGCTAAGTAAACAAAAAGGGAGCTGACATCAGAGCTGAGAGTTAAAGGGGCAGGACAGACCAAAATCACTGTGATCGATAATGAGGTCAAGTGATCTGAAGAAAGCCAATCTGGGTTTTGACGGGAGACTCCGCCCGGTCGGGTCAGGGGAGGGGATCAGCTCAGTCCCTCCAGCCCCACAGTGCTGTTATCCATGACTCAGAGCAGCACCAGGGAGTGCAGGAAACAGGCCCAAGGAGAAGAGCTTGATTCTTGATATTAGGAGGGATCTTAACCCACAGCTTAGTGCCATGCCCTCTCAATGTCAGAGAGGAAGATGGGGAGGGAAGAAGGGAGGGAAGAAGTTAAAGGCTAATCAAGATGAAGCATCCGGCCAAGCTGTGACCTCTCTGGGCAGCTGTGGCAGGGGGTCGGCACAGCTAAGATCTGTAATCACTTCTCAGGGAGAGGCAGCTACACTGCAGCGCAGTCACGTATTTAGCAAAAGCTGGGGAGGCAGGGCATGGTTAGTGAATGGGATTTATGGGAGTGGGGAGTCCAATAGCACTAATTAATAGGCTGCAGTTAATTAGCGGAAAAGGGGGAAATGAAAAACAATGTTTCAGAGCTCCAATTAAAACCAATAAAGGGGCAGCTATTGCCAGAGCTGCAGGTGGAGGAGGCCAGAGACAGAAGCAGGGATGAACAATCCCTACTTCACCCCATGGACAGATGAAACAAGGTCCAGCCAGGCCAGGGAGTGGCAGGCGAGGTCTCACTAACGCAGGCCTCCATAACAACTATTTCAGTATTGACTGCATGATTAAGTTAAATATTAAAAGCTGAGAGAGCCAGTGCCCACATACAAAGGCTGGAATATAACAAACGCCCACAAGAGTTTTGCCTGGGCCTTTCCTGGGTCTTAAAGCATTACAAGGTAATGAAGGAATACTTAACAGGACTCATTTAGGATTAAACAAGTTTACTGGGGGTCTGAAGGAACTCCCCAAACCTCCATGATTTAGCAGAATACAAGATAAGGGTAATCACCCCAGCACCTGGACCCATTTAGATTAAATAAATTTACTGAGTTTCCAGAGGAAGGTCTTCAGGACTCAAACCTTAGTTATAGATTAAAAGAAGTTATGTCTTTGGATGAATGCACACTTACACATAGACATCTGGCTTAGAAGGTATAGAACTCTAAGGGCCAGGCACAGTGGCTCAGGCCTGTAATCCCAGCACTTTGGGAGGCCGAGATGGGCGGATCACAAGGTCAGGAGTTCAAGACCAGCCTGATCAATATGGTGAAACCCAGATTCTTCTAAAAATATAAAAATTGGCTGGACGTGGTGGCACGCCCTGTAGTCCCAGCTACTTGGGAGGCTGAGGCAGGAAAATTGCTTTAGCCCAGGAGGCAGAGGTTGCAATGAGCCGAGATCACGCCACTGCACTCCAGCCTGGGTGACAGAGTGAGACTCCATCTCGAAAAAAAAAAAAAAAAAAGAAGAAGAAGAAGGTATATAGAAGCTCTGGGAACTTTGTAATTTTGAGTTGCTCTGCTGATAAATTCCAGGCCTTCTCCCTGTAACCAGTTATAGATATAAAAACTCCTTTCTCTCCCAGTTCACCTGCATCTCGTTATAGGGCCACGAAAATAAGCATCCCGATCCTCAGTTTGGTCTGAGAATAAAGGCCCAGCCTGTGGTGAGGGAAGAGGCCGGGACAGCAGTCAGAGGCGTCTGGTTCTGGAGCAGAAGGCTGGAGGGGCGTCCTCTGTCTGGAAATACGCTTCTGTCCCTCCCTAGTGGCCTGGCGCACCCTGAGAATCAGCTCTCATGTCAGGACCTGGAGGCTCTGTGAGGTCCCCAGCACTCTGCACCACCTCTATCCTGGCAGTGAGCACCTGACTTCATAGTTATTTAAACATCTGTTTCTAACAGGAATATCTCCTTAAACAAAACATATTTTTAGTCTACTTCTCATATCAGGGCAGCATATTCCTTATCTTTACTATCTGTCCTATGAGACAGCCTTCCTTTTTTGTTGCCCCCCAAATCATGGCCTTTCAATTTCAAGAGGAAACACCTTCCTCTGATATTCTAGACTTGATGAGTAAGTTGGTCAAAGAATTGCAACACACACTCCAAAACCCTGCAAACAGAATGTCTAAAGCCTCTCATCTCTCATGTGTTAAAGCAGCCTGGCGCCCACCAGGGTGTTACTGTTATTTTGGTGAGATCACCACTGATTCACAGTGGCTTTCCCCTAATAGCTCTGGGGTCATGACTGGGTCCGATCTTCATCCTGCCCCACACATTGCCTGTCTGCTTCTTCATGCCATGTGTCTTGGACTAAGCCTTGGTTTCTCTGCTTTTCCTATACTATAGATTCCTTTCAGACCAGGGGGAACTTCCTGTTTGAATCTCTCTGAGGCAGGGCGTGGTGGCTCATGCCTGTAATCCCAGCACTTTGGGAGGCCGAGGTGGGCAGATTACCTGAGGTCCGGAGTTCAAGACCAGCCTGACCAACATGGAGAAACTCCAACTCTACTAAAAATACAAAATTAGCTGGGCATGGTGACACATGCCTGTAATCCCAGCTACTTGGGAGGCTGAGGCAGGAGAATCACCAGGAGGTAGAGGTTGTGGTGAGCTAAGGTCACACCATTGTACTCCAGCGTGGGCAACAAGAGCAAAACACCGTCTCAAAAAAAAAAAAAATCTCTCTTGGACCACAGCAAAGTCGCTGTTTTCTTGGCCTGCACAGCTGGTTCATCCAATAGCCTATCTCATGTGAAAAGCTAACAATTCCAACCCAAATAACATTGATTATAAGATGCACCACTATTTTATGAGCTACGGGGAAACACTGCGTTATATTAGTAAAATGCCATTGATTATTAGATGTCCCAATTCTCAGAGATCTTAACAATATATTTCCAAAGTGCATCTTTCCAATCAATGAAATGATCATTTCCTCTTCAAATCTTGGCTTTTTTTTTTTTTTTTTTG
>NW_016107496.1:1824149-1842899 GCF_001604975.1 Cebus imitator
CCTGGCTAATTTTTTGTATTTTTAGTAAAGACAGGGTTTCTCCATATTGGTCAGTCTGATCTCGAACTCTCGACTTCAAAGGATCCACCCGCCTCGGCCTCCCAAAGTGCCGGGATTACAGGCATGAGCCACCGCACCCAGCCTAAATCTTAGCTCTTTACATCGGGTTTTAATGAAAAGAGGAATGGAGGGCTAAAGTGGGGACCATCTTAGGTGTCTTCTCCCTCCCAGGGGGATGGATACATTGCCCTCATATGCTCTCAACTCTGCACATCTGTTGCTGTACCAGCTTTTAAGTACCCATGCCACCCCTCGCCGTGAATGTCTCCTCTCCCTCAGTGCCAGGAAGTCCACTAAAGAGAAGCCCTCTTTTTTCACAGAGGCAAACAAACAGAAACCACACCAAGCTGAGACCACAGTTTTAAGGAGATATAGCCTAGCACTTCAACACCATTTATCCAACCACTTCCCACCCCACTGGGTTATTTTCCCGGGAGCCTCCAGAGCAGTGTCATGAGAAGATGCAGAGATTAGTCATTTCTTCCTAATCGGGCTAAGACAGCTCCGTTAAGCTGCCGACTGCAGGCGATTCCCGTTAAAGCAAAGCAGCTGGAAAGGGCTTAGCCCTTTAATGCCGGCAGCTGTATCTCCACAGCGTGGCTGCTCTGCTGAGGGGCTGGACTCTGTCCAGAAGCACCAGGCGTTTAGCCCCATTCAATGTATGTTAACCTAGGAGGAGAGAGCAGCCAGCCAGCTCCCTGGGAGGAAGGGAGGTGGTTTCTTCAAGCACCTGTCCACCCCCAGGTTTTGCTTTCTAATGAGAAAGAAAAATCCCAGCCCCTTTGAATCTCTGTCTCTACTAAAATCTGGACAAACTATCATCTCACAGGCAAAAAGAGCTTTCTCTGTGGTGGGAGCAACTCTATTTTAAAAACTAACCTAACAACAGATCCACCTAACCATAGAGAGTCATTCTCATTTGAGCTGGTTTTTTCCCTCTGAGGTCTAAAGTAGTCTTCAGATCCCAGGTATGCTTACGTGTAGACACAGCAGACTGACCACTCCTTCTTGGAGAGCCCTGGGCCCTAGGGTTGATGAAGGAGAACACTGCACAGCCCTTGGAAAGCTCTGGCACAGAGCAGGCTGTGAAGAGAGATCACTCAAAGACTTCTCACTCAAAGCCAGATGGTGAGCATGAGACAGGGTGAGAGCTAATGCCACTCAGGGGGAAAGCCGGTATGTTAATCCACTGACACGTTTCTGGAAGCAGGCTGATGGTTTTGGCTCTGAGACTTGCCTGTCCTTGGCTTTGAGCTTCAGAGCACACAGGACACACAGGGGTGGCCTGAAAACAGACTGCCACCAGGAGCAACCTCAAGTGCTTACACAGCTCTTCTTGCTCTTTCCACACAGAAAACAGCTCTAGATCACCAAGCCCAGGTCTTCCATTCTCCCAGGCAACCATTAGGAAATTCTGCCCCACGTGCCTTCTCCAGCAGTCTAGGCCTTGCTGCTCTTTCTGGGTCATCTGCTGAGAATGCATAATGAGAATGGACACTACATCCACATACATACAGTCCTCAGTGCAATCTGTGGCTCTAGGTTGGGTGTGACTTAGAAAGTTCTTAGGATAATAGGGAGAACTCCTGCAATGTAAACGATCATCTCTTTCTACAGCGCTGCTCATTTTATAGTTGCTCACTTTGCAGAACAAGATCTTTCCTTGCATAGATTGTGAATAACACTGGCTCCAAGCAAGGGGTATTTACTAGTACTTATGTACCTAATAATACACTAACAGGCCCATAAATGCTGAAGAAGTCTGAAATAGCAAGCGCCAGGGCTGACCTTCAGACTAAGCTGTAACTCCCAGATTCTAACCACAGGTAACCTACACATTAGTTGGTGCGAGTTTGTGCCAAATCACCTCTCCGAATTTGTCAACTGGGAGAATATCACCTGTCCTGCCCCACCTCACATGGGTGAAGTGAGATCAAGTAAGATAATAAATGAAAGCACTCTGTATCTGGTAAATTACCATGTTAAATTCCCTAGAGACTTTATGAGGAATCAGTTCTTAATTCCATCTTCAGTGATGACCAGAGAAGATTTGACTGGTGCTTTATTATAAGTCTAAATACCCATTTACGTGTGTCTGAGCCTAGCACACAGATGGTATCCAACTGTGTAAGACATGAGAGTAATGCTGCATAAAAAACAATGCAGCTTAATGAGGCCTGGCAAGAGTTATAGAGGGAGAAAGGTAGACAAAAGGAAAAATTCCTGCTTCCAACTAGGAGTCCCTGAAAAGTAGCCTCCTTCCCCATCCCACGCAATTGCAGAGGACAAAGCTCCCACATGCTACAAGGTTATTCCTGGTGACGTCAAGCTGTCTTCTACCTGACTTTGTGAACACAAACGATCAACAAACACAGCTCTGAGAACCAATGTATAATAAATTACCCAAGTTAGGGACCTCCTGGCCTGAGGCCTTCGCTTATTTACAAAATACACCATCTACAGGAACATATAAAAAAATTACCAAGTTCTTAGGTTAAGTGGCCATTCTCCAAACCCTGTTTACACTAAAAGCACAATGGCTAACGTGCCCCAACTCTGCATGCTTGAAAGCTTTTTGCATCAGTGGCTGAAACCTGAGTTATCACGCGGACTTATCAGAGCACATTGATCAAGAACCTACTGTGTGAGCTGCGACACCCTCACTTTTCACATCTAGGTATCCACACCAGCTCTTTCCCTGCCCATGCTGAGAGCCTAAGAAAAGGTGATACATGATTGAGAGAAACACTTGGCATGCCAGGCATAGCAGTGGGGAGTCTAAATGCTTTTCCAATAAGAAATCACTTACCACGTGCATTGTATTATGTGTGTGTATGTATGTTTCTATGTGTTATTCTGTTTTCACACTACTAATAAAGATATACAAAGGACTGGGTAATTTATAAAGGAAAGAGGTTTAATTGACTCACAGTCTGGCAGGGTTTGGGGGGCCTCAGGAAACTTAAAATCATGGCAGAAGGGGAAGCAAACATATCCTCCTTCACTTGGTAGCAGCAAGAAGTGCAGAGCAAAAGCGGGGAAAGCTCCTTATAAAACCATCAGATCTCGTGACAACTCACTACCACGAGAACATCATGAGGGTAACCACCCCCATGATTCAATTAGCTCCCACTGGGTCCCACCCACAACACTTGGGGATTGTGGGAACTACAATTCAAGATGAGATTTGAGTGGGGACACAAACCATATCAATCTATCTGAAGCTAGGTAGGTGTGCACAGGTAGACCCTACCATCACAAAACAAAAACAGCAAGCCTGATATCTTTGGTCCCTGTACTCACTCACCCCTCCTTGTCATTTTGTGCTGCCTAATAATTTAAGCCTGCAAGAACTGGCTGGGTACAGCGGTTCATGCCTGTCATCCCAGCACTTTGTTGGGAGGCTGCAGCAGGAGGATCACTTGAGTCCAGGAGTTTGAGACCAACCTGGGCAACAACAGTGAGACCTCATCCCCATAAAAAACTAAAAATTAGCTGGGCATGGTGGGGCATGCCTGCTGTCCCAGCTACTTGGGAGGCATAAAATAAATAATAAAATAAAAAGAACACAAGACCACTTTCAATGCCACCGGTTCAGTTCACAGCCAAAATTGAGTACTATTTCCCCTGGTAAATAAATTGTACACCCTAAACATCCTCTAACCCAAACTCACATGCCTTCTCCTATCTCTGCAAGCAGTGAATTCACCTTCTTAAAGAAGGATAAGTTGTTAAACACCCAATAATAAATTCAAATTGTTGTGGGTGAATGCAACCATGTAATGCTTGCCCAGTTAGATAAACATCAAACTCGGGAGTCTTACATAGACCAGGGAGAATGGAGGTAAACGTCACAATTTAAAGATTGTTCATTAGCAAGTACAATAGTAAAATTAAACTGCATTAAAGGAAAGGAACATCAGAAAGGGTTAGGAGTAAGAGATGGGGTGATAGTCCCTTCAAAGCACTGGACTCCCTTCCACGGCCCTCACATTGAGGAGGTATAATTTAATTAATTAAGCTCTGGAAAATCAGGCTGTTCCACAGGAAGTACTGTTGAAGAAGTTGAAGGTGGGTATATATTTCCCTTTGCTATTATCAGAATTATTTTCATGACTAAGGTCTCTTGGCCTAGCCCAAAAACTGAGCAAATGGTTGCCAACATTTGACACACAGGACCATTTCCTTTTCCATTAATGGACCATTGGTTCCTGCATAGGGTAGCCTTGCCTTCACTAATGTTACACAATCCATTTACTTCCTCTACATTAGTGACTTAAAATGTACCTTGGGGAGATACTACAGAACAGCAAATATGGAACCAGGCCAACGCTAGGATTGCAAAGACATAAGAAAAGAGGTAGCATCTAGGGCAGAGTTTTAAAAAATAAAGCTGGCCAGGTGCGGTGGCTCATGCCTGTAATCCCAGCACTTTGGGAGGCCGAGACGGGTGGATCACAAGGTCAGGAGTTCGAGACCTGCCTGACCAACATGGTGAAACCGTCTGTACTAAAAATACCAAAATTAGCCGGGTGTGGTGGCACACGCCTGTACTCCCAGCTACTCAGGTGGCTGAGGCAGGAGAATCACTTGAACCCCGGAGGCAGAGGTTGCAGTGAGCTGAGATCGCACCACCACACTCCAGCCTGGGCGACAGAGCAAGACTCCATCTCAAAAAAAAATAAAGCCGCCGGGCGCGGTGGCTCAAGCCTGTAATCCCAGCACTTTGGGAGGCCGAGGCGGGTGGATCACGAGGTCAAGAGATCGAGACCATCCTGGTCAACATGGTGAAACCCCGTCTCTACTAAAAATACAAAACATTAGCTGGGCATGGTGGTGCGTGCCTGTAATCCCAGGTACTCAGGAGGCTGAGGCAGGAGAATTGCCTGGACCCAGGAGACGGAGGTTGCGGTGAGCCGAGATCGCGCCATTGCACTCCAGCCTGGGTAACAAGAGCGAAACTCCGTCCCAAAAAAAATAAATAAATAAAAAATAAAGCCTAGCAGGTGTGTGTGAAAGGGGGTATGGGACCCATCCTCTGTCAATTTGCTGAGGCAGATGGGCCCTGCTGTGAGAGCTGCCCCCTCCTGGGAAAAAAGCCAGTAGGTTGCCTCCTCTCTCCACAGTTACATATTAAGCCTGCAACTGTTTACGTTCAATCTCAGATACACTCTGTTCACCAGCTTCAGAGTTCCAAGTGCAGGTGCCCTCAGTTAATCATCCCAGCTCACGCCAGAGTCACTTCCAGCAGTGAAGGATGTTCTAGGCAGTCGGCCAGCCAGAGGCAATTTTTTTTTTTAAATCTGCACCATTCTGGTCCCTAAAGACTTATTTAAAAAGCTGTTGTTTCATTTTTTAAGTATAGTCACATAGTACATAACGTTTTGGTCGACAATGGATCCCACCATATACAATAGTGGTCACATCAAATTGTAATAACCACAGTTTTACTGACCCCTTTCTGTTTAGATACATAAATACCTACCATGTGTTACAACCACCTACAGTGTTCAGAACAGTCACATGCTGTACAGGTTTGTGGCCTAGGAGCAATGGGCTATACCATATAGCCTAGGTGTGTAGTAGGCCCCACCACCCAGGTTTGTCTAAGTGCACTCAGGTTCACACAACAATGAAATCATCTAATGATCTCTCAGAATGTATCCCAGTCATTATGCAACTCATGACTGTTAATAATATAAAGATAATGACAACAGGCATAGGACAACTCTACAACTCATTTGGACAAAGACTGAATGAGAAATGGAAACAAACTCCTGGTGGTGGTAAGGCTGGGGTGGGTCCAGAGAGTAGGAAATGGAGATGAACAACAGAGTCAGGACGCTTTGAAGGAAATAATTTTTCTAATTTTTTTGAGACAGGGTCTCACACTCTGTCACTGAGGCTGGAGTACAGTGGCACAATCTTGGCTCACTGCAACCTCCGCCTCCCTGGCTCAATTTTCTCATATCAGCCTCTCGAGTGGCTGAGACCACAGACATGCGCCACCACATCTGGCTAATTCTTGCATGTTTTTTTTTAGGGACAGGGTTTTACCATATTGCCCACACTGGTCTCAAACTCCTGGGTGATCCACCAATCTCAGCCTCCCAAAGTGCTGCGATTACAGACATAAGCCATCACGCCCAGCCGCAGAAATGATTTTCTTTTCTTTCTTTTTTTTTTTTTTTTTTTGAGACAGAGTTTTGCTGTTGTTCCCCAGGTTGGAGTGCAATGGCACGATCTCTGCTCACCACAACCTCTGCTTCCAGGGTTCAAGCGATTCTCCTGCCTCAGCTTTCCGAGTAGCTGGGATTATAGGCATGCACCACCATGCCTGGCTAATTTTGTATTTTTAGTAGAGCCTGAGTTTCAGAATGTTGGTCAGGCTGGCTCTAACTCTCAACCTCAGGTTATCTGCCTGCCTCAGTCTTCCAAAGTGCTGGGATTACAGGTGTGAACCACTGCGCCTGGCCCCAGAAATGATTTTCTAAAAGGCATTGAAAGTTACATTCCAAGACAAGAAAACCAGCCTCAGGTTCATTTTTCAAGAGCTATTTACTTTTTTCAAATATTATGCCAAATAGATGTTTTACAGACAAGTGTCAATATGAAGTCAAACATTCTATAGAAGGAAATCGTTTTTACAGACATTAAGAATAATTTTAACAGAAAAAAAAAGCTCACATCTATCTAGATGTGGCTGTGTTCCATGGGAAAATTTCAGCATCCAAAGTGCAAAGAAAAAATGACTGTGGCTTTTCTTATCACATAAAATATTGACCATCTTCTCTTATAGCCTACTCTTTATTGTTAGTTGGGATACCAAAAAATGACTAGAAGTTGGGCTCCACTGAACAAGGTTGGGGGCATAGGGGTCAAGCATCAGAATGAATTCAATTTTAAAAGAAAAACTGGCTTTGACCCCAAATGAACCCAAAGTTCAGCCAGCAGCACATTTGCGATAAATACAAGTTGTACTTTCTCATTTACAAGGTTGTGCCACTCAACACTATTAAGAACTAATCATCCAAATTAAAGCTATGCATACTCCCATCACTAGTTCTGCCTTCAGTGTAGCCCATTTTTATCAAAGCTCCATGTTATAGCTCAGTTCATAATGGGGAATGAAAAATTCCGGTTCTTAGAAGGAGGCATCCTAAATCCTCTGGTCTAATCCTTTCTTTGCCCCACCCTCCCACTTCCCACCCTGAGACAAGCCAATCTTATCAGATAGGTAGGATTTCTGTTGTTGTCTCATGGAAATTAGTTCTAAAACTAGAGAAAGATCATTCATTCCATGAGCAGCATTTGGCTTTAAGCCAAAGGCATAATAACCCCCTTCCCCAAAAAGAATCACAGCCAATTCCATACTAACCCTTCTACCCCTGGAAAGATCTCTCATCTAAAAGCTCCCAACAATGACCAGCACAAGATACTGATATTATGTGACTTGAGAAGGAAGGGGAGATACATCGAGTTTGAATAAAGCCCTCATGCACAATTAAACTTGATTAAAAGCCTGGAGAATGCTAAAAGTATTAATGAGTACAGGAGGCTGTAGAGCAGAGAGTACAGGTGTGTCCTTTCTTATAGTTGGTCAATGCAGGGGAGTAATAGGCAGATGTGACTTCACTTGAGCATTGGAGAGGCAAAAAAGTTGCCTTGTCGTCCTAGGTTGGTGGCAGACTTGCTTTTGCTCCCAAATCTACAATAAAAGGAGAATGAACTGGAAAAGTAGTCTGTAAAAAACGGCTGAATGAACAACTATAATATTACTTGATGTAACCCAGTAAAAGTAAGAAACCCTAGACAACTATTTTGCAAGGTACTCTTAGTCACCTACAATGAGAGAGGGGAAACAGTAAAAACTTTTAGAACCTTTTGAAAGAAAGAATCCTTATAGTTCCATGTTCCCTTTTAAAGTCTAGTTCCTAGCTAAAATCTAATTCAATTTTTCTTTCAATAAGCTTCAATGTAATAAGTCTAAGAGAGCAGTTGTTTATTTCCTAAGAAGGCCAATTCTGCATACCTGGGAGTGTTCTTGGTGAGGGTGGAACGAACTCTCTGTGACAGGGAACTAGATGAAGGAGTCTTGAGAAGCTGATGTTCAGGAGTAGTCACAGGTCCCAGTAAACTCACTTGAATCAAAGTTCAGATATATTTTTAAGAGAGGTGGGAGAAAAGAAGGCATCTTTTTAGATGGCTAGTTTTAAGCTGATTATCCACTGAAGCACTTAAGAGCTAAGGCTAGACACCTAGCAAAGTCCCAGAGATCATTTTGTAACACAGTAGTGCATTTTTTGAACTCAGTGAATAGCTGACACTTTTTAATTTATGTCATTCTCTAACTCCAAACTTCACAAATCTAACATCTAAACATCTGACTTTTAGCTATACCAGCAGAAGAAGCAATATGCTCCCTTAGAAGGAA
Organism: Cebus imitator; assembly: GCF_001604975.1. NCBI lineage: Eukaryota > Metazoa > Chordata > Mammalia > Primates > Cebidae > Cebus > Cebus imitator. The sequence goes on from NW_016107496.1 coordinate 1,832,644, forward strand.
CTTGCAATAATGAAAGAATGGGTCTCCAATGCCAGTAAGACTGGAATGAGACCAGCCTATTCATATAAAATTGTTGGTTAGCAATATAAATTGGAAAAAGCCTATAAGAAATTTAAGAAATCAAGTTGATAAAATACATCAAGATACATAAAAATGTTCAATCCATTTAATTCAGTGATTCCCATTCTTGGGAATTTATCATTAAGGGAAAAAAAGATATATACATATAGTATCGGCTATAGCCAATTACTTTCAATTATGAAAAATTGAAAAATAATGTGAATACCAACTAGAACATTTAGGTAAATCTTAAAAATGGTAAGATTATATATGAGAAAAAGTTCTCACAGTCTGCTAAGTTAAATAAGACTGAATTATATTTAAACTATTATTATATCTTTTTTTTTTTTTGAGATGGGGTCTCGCCCTGTCACCAGACTGGAGTACAGTGGTACAATCTCGGCTCACTGAAATCTCTACCTCCCGAGTTCAAGCAATTCTCCTGCCTCAGCCCCCCGAGTAGCTGGGATTACAGGCACAAACCACCATACCCAGCTAATTTTTGTATTTTTAGTAGAGACGGGGTTTCACCATGTTGGCCAGGCTGGTCTCAACCCCCTGACCTCGTGATCTGCCCGCCTCGGCCTCCCAAAGTGCTGGGATTGTAGGTGTGAGCTACCATGCCCAGCCTATTATATCTATATTTAAAGAACATATATCCATATGGGTAAAGAAAGGAGAACATGGAAAAGTGAAAAAAAATTAGGATGGTAGAATTATACAAATTTTCCTTTAATGTTAGAATTTTCAAACAGCTCTAGAAAAGGCAGGACTAAAACTCAAGGGGGCGTCAAGTCCCTGAAGAAGCACAGCTTGGTCCTTACCTTTAATATCTGGTGTCTGTGGCGTTGAAAAGGCGTTTGAGTTTTCAATGACATGTAGGGGGTCAATGTTCTCTTGTTCCACCATCATGAACTGACTCCAATACTCTAGGGGCAAGGAAAGCAGACGCTCGACCACCTAAAAGCCAGCAAATCTGTTAGCAAACTTCCAAAGCTCAGGGCTTCTCAACTTTTTCTCATGTTATCACATTATACAAGTTCCCACATATGTGTGCATGTGACACACACACACGCACCTGCCTACCTTGGGTTGACGCTTGATGTCCTGTAACATTGTCACTGGGTCTGGATTGGGCACAGCATGGGCCACTATTGTAGGGCCAAAGACTTTAGCCAGATTGGCAACATCCATTTTAGTATGTGGACTCTGTGCCACGCTAAGCAAAAGAATATTAAATTAGATGTCTTGCTCCTTGCTTAAATGCAGACCAAAATATAAATTGTGTAAGAAAACAATTCACCCCTTGTACTCCCCCAAACACTCAACCCACGCTATCTTCCCCTTGGAAAAAAATTCTCTAACTCCTAGAACAAGTTTCTGCTGTACTCACCTCTGCAAGTGAATCATGAGGAAAGCTAATGTGTCCCTGTTGGCCTGGGGCAGTTCACCAACAGCCTGGTACATGGCAGCTATGCTGTTGTCTTCATCTGTGATTTCTGTAATTGAAAAGAAAGCACCAAGAGGCCTAGACTCCTTTCCCTTGACAGCGGGCTTCCAGGTTATCGACCACAAAGTCTCATCTATACAGTAAGCTTCTGAAACTCCTGATTAGTTCATGACTACATCAGACTCTAGTTTCATTAACAAGCAGGATACCGGCCAACAGCTCAATATTAGAAGTCAGAACTTTTAAAAAATCAGCCTTTGCAGTTAGGGAAAGCATCTGGCAGCAGACGTGCTAGGAAGACAGGCATACAATTGCAGTTACTACAATTACCAAGAAGGTATTCATTCGTAAAACATATTTAAGGGCCTACTATGTGCCGGTACTGCTCTAAGTGCTGGGAATATAAAGCAGAAGTAAACAAAGCCCTTGCCTTATGGAACCTACATTCTATTGGTGGAGTCAGTCAAAAAGCAAATACCTATCAGGTAGAGTGGTACACAAATGAAGAAAACAAGGCAGGCCAGAAGCTAGAAAGAAACAGGAGCTGTTAACCTAGACAAGGCTGTCAGGAAAGGTGTTTCTGGGGACAATGTATATGAAGAGAAATATGAAAGAAATAAAGGAGCAAACCATACAGTACCTAATGTAAGTTGAGACAACAAATATGACGACTTGGTATATTCCTTATGGAATAGGCTTGGTATATTCTAAGAATTGAAAAAGCTCCAGCCTAACTGGAGAGGGAACAAAGAAAGGAAGGCTATTTTGTGCAATAGGTAATGAGAAAGGAAGAGAACAGGCAAGGGTGATATGCACACAGTTACCCATCCATCAAATTACTTGAGCACCTACTATGTTTCAGGTACTGCACTAGGCAGGAACTAATAAAAAGAGTAAGAAGTCCGGGTGCCGTGGCTTAAGCCTGTAATCCCAGCACTTTGGGAGGCAGAGGCAGGCAGATCGCCTGAGGTCAGGAGTTCAAGACCAGCCTGGCTAACATGGTGAAACCCCGTTTCTACTGAAAAAACAAAAAATTAGCCAGGCATGGTGGTGCATGCCTGTAATCCCAGCTACTAGGGAGGCTTAGGCAGGAGAATCACTTGAACATGGGAGGCAGAAGTTGCAGTGAGCCGAGATCGGGCCATTGCACTCCAGTTGGGCAACAAGAGTGAAACTCTGTCTCAAAAAAAAAAAAAAAACAGTAAGAAAACTACTGCCGTGGAGGAATTCATATTCAAGTATTACATCTACTCTTACCTGCTGCTTCCATAAAGGCTTTGTTTAGGCGAAAGGTCAGAAGAGGTTCTTTGAGGTTTCGAAGAAAGTCTTTTAGAAGGCTACAGATAGCATGGATATCATCCACTTTGCTGAGGAGGGGTACAGTTTTCACTCTGAGGAATTTCTCTTTCAGCTCTTTTACTGTGCGGTCACAGCCAGAGATCCTATACAGGCCTGTCTGTTATCAAGATGACAATTTTATTTAAAAACCTCCTAATTAACACAAATAACAAATTCACCATCTCCTACAGTTGACTCTTACCTCAGTCAGACCTCTCTGCTCAATCTCATTTACGCAATGCACAACAATGGAGGGGATCATTGGAGAAGTCTGGGGCACAAAGTCTGCCAGCATTCCCTGGAAAAAAGATCTTTAAATTATTATTTACACCACGTAGACCAATAGATGAAGACCACATGCGAAGAACCATCTCCAATCTAATTCTCAGACTGGGACATCATGTCTACTTTTAAATTCCTATTACCAAAGCCTATATTAAAACAGAGAATCTTATTTATTTTTCCTAACTCCACACCAGGACTGATTTATAATCATGTATACGACACTTTATTTCTTTTTCTTTTTCATATATACCACACTCTTATGTGAACAAGGAGTAAGACCACCAGTTATAACTACCTCCTTCTCATCCACTCAAGGGCAGCAGAAAACAAGCAATAATGAGGTTACAGGTACTTTAATATAAACTAATTTATTACTCTAAACAGATTTTTTATTTTCTAACAGAAGAGAGCTGGCATAAGAGAAAAAACAATTTTATACTTTCGTTATTCTCAGTAAAAAAAAAAATTATTTAATACATCTTATCACAATTGATCATGAAACAAACCTACCTATAGGGGAGAACTTCATGGTTCTACATTACAGTACAGCATGTGGTAAAAAAAAATAAAAAAATGTACAGGGATGGATACGAACTTGTAAAATTAGGGGAAAATAACATTTGATTTGCTGAGGAGTAGGCAGGCACATAATCAGCTTCAACCTCCCCAGCTCAAGCAAGAGTCCAACCCAGCCTCCTGAGAAGCTGCGACCACAGGTACACACTACTCATCCTGGCTAACTTATTTATTTACTCTTTGGAGAGATGGAGTCTTGCGTTGTTGTCTAGGCTGGTCTCAAACTCTTGGGCTCAAGTGATTTTCCTGCCTCAGCCTCCAAAAGTGTTGGGATTACAGGCATGACCCACCATGCTCAGCAATAAATAATTTCTTAATGGATTTAGTCAGTTTAAACTGGTTAAATATTTGGAAATAAGCAACTTAATCTTGATACCCTATTACAGAGTATGTCTAACATAAGAGCAAGAATATTCACAGATAAAATTGTATGATAGCTGATACTTGCTTTAAAGTAATTCACTGGACAGTCAGGAGGAGGCGACAACACTATTGATCAATCAAGAATAGATATAAAGGCTGGGTGTGGTGGCGCACACCTGTAATTCCAACACTGGGAGGCTGAGATAGGCAGATTACTTGAGGTCAGGAGTTTGAGAGCAGCTTGGCCAACATGGCAAAATCCCATCTCTACTAAAAATACAAAAAATTAGTTGAGCATGGTGGCTCATGCCTGTAGTCCCAGCCACTTGGGAGGCTGAGGCGCAAGAATCACTTGAGCCCAGGAGACAGAGACTACAGTGAGCCGAGGCTGCAACACTTCACTCCAACCTGGGCAACAGAAGGAAACTGTCTCCAAAAAAAAAGACATTAAAAAAAGAATGGACACAGCCAGGCATGGTGCCTCATGCCTGTAATCCCAGCACTTTGAAAGGCTGAGGTGGATGGATCACTTGAGGTCAGGAGTTCAAGACCAGCATGGCCAACATGGTGAAACTTCATCTCTACTAAAATTACAACAACAAAAAAAATCAGCCAGGCATGGTGGTGGTGCATTTCTGTAATCCCAGCTATTCAGGAAGCTAGGGCGAGAGAATCGCTTGAGCCCAGAGGGGCAAAGGTTGCAGTGAGCTGAGGTCGTGCCACTGCACTCCAGCCTAGGCAATAAAGTGAGACTCTATCTCTCTCAAAAAAAAAGAGAGAGAGGAAACTAGTTAGTAATCATGGAAGTTAAGTTGTAAGAACCAAGGGTTAATTACACTCATCTCTCTAGTTCTAAATATGTCTAAAATCTTCCAAAATGGAATGAGAAGGAAGGAAGAGGAAGAAAGGAGAAGCAGGGAAGAGGAAGGAAAAGGGGGAGGGGAAAGAAGTTTGGTTTAGAAAGGACAGACAAACCCAAACAGGGCTCTTCTACAAGTAAATATTTTGCAATTCTATTCATTATTTGTGGAAAGAAATATATTTGGGATCATTAATTTTCTTTTCTTTTCTTTTTTGAGACAGACTCTCGCTCTGTCACCAGGCTGGAATGCAGTGGTGCTATCTTGGCTCATTGCAATCTCTGCCTCCCAGGTTCAAGAAATTCTCCTGCCTCAGTCTCGTAAATAGCTGGGATTACAGACATGCGCCACCATGCCCACTAATTTTTTGTATTTTTAGTAGAGACAGAGTTTCACCATGTTGGCCAGGATGATCTTGATCTCTTAACCTTGTGATCCGCCGGCCTCTGCCTCCCAAAATGCTGGGATTACAGGCATGAGCCACCGCCGGCTTAGGGTCATTAATTTTAGAACAAAAACTGACACTAAGTCTTTGAAAGGCTAATAAAGAGGACATAAAACAATGATGGCTCACATAAGTCATACCTCTCCAATCTTGACAGGTGTTCCTACCAGGGTAGGAATGCAGGGAAGGGGACAGCGCTCCCGACATTCTGGATGAGAGACCACACGACAGTCTCGACACTTCAGAGATAGTTTGCCAAATTTTATCCGCTTTCCACATGGAACACAGGACTCAGGTTTAATAACCTGGGATAACACAGGGCAAAAGGAACAGAGTGATATACATTAGAAAATCATTAACATAATCAACTAAACTTTTTGTGTGTGTGTGACGGAGTCTCACTCTGTCACCTTGGCTGGAGTGCAGTGGCACGACCCTGGCTCACTGCAACCCCCACCTCCTAGGTTCAAGCGATTCTCCTGCCTCAGCCTCCTGAATAGCTGGATTACAGCCTCCCAAAGTGCTGGGATTACAGGCATGAGCCACTGCACCATAATCAACTAACATTTATTGAGCACTTAGTACTTGCTAAAAAACTTTCTAAGCCCTTTACATGTATTTACGTATGTAATTCTCACAGTAATCCCATAAGATAGGTTTTGTGTTCTTCATTTTAAGATGAGGAAACAGAAGCAAAAAGAGGTTAAGTAATTTGTTTAAGGTCATCCAGCTGGAAGGCAGCAATGTGTGGTAATGAAAAGAACTTGTTTACAAGAAGCAGAAAACCTGGATGTTGGCAGGGCATAGTGGTTCACATCCGTAATCCCAACACTTTGGGAGGCTGAGGCTGGCGGATCACCACAGATCACCTAAGGTCAGGAGGTTGACACCAGGCTGTACAACACAGTGAAACCCCAACTCTACTAAAAATGCAAAAATTAACCAGGTGTGGTGGTGGGCGCCTATAATCCCAGCTACTCGAGAGGCTGAGGCAGGAGAATCACTTGACCCAGGAGGCGGAGGTGGCAGTGGGCCAAAATTGTGCCACTGCACTCTAGCCTAGGCAACAGAGTGAGACTCTCTTTCAAAAAAAAAAAAAAAAAAAAAAAAAAAAGGGCCGGGCGTTGTGGCTCATGTCTGTAATCGCAGCGCTTTCGGAAGCTGAGGCAGACAGACTGCCTGAGCTCAGGAGTTCGAAACCAGCCTGGGCAACACGATGAACCCCTGTCTCTACTAAAATGCAGAAAATTAGCCAGGCATGGTGGTGTGCACCTGTAATCCCAGCTACTCAGGAGGCTGAGGCAGGAAAATCAGTTGAACCTGGGAGGTGGAGGTTGCAGTAAGCTGAGATTGAGTCACTGCACTGCAGCCTGGGTGACAGAGCGAGACTCCATCTCAAAAAAAAAGAAAAGAAAACCTTGATGTTAAATCTTTTACTTACTATCATGTGGCTCAAAAATGTCAATCAACTCCTCTAAGCCTCCATTACTTTGCTTGGATTTTTTTTTTTTCTTTTTTTTTGGAGATGGAGTTTCACTCTGTCGCCCAGGCTGGAGTGCAGTGGCTCCATCTTCGCTCACTGCAACTTATGCCTCCCAGATTCAAGTGATTCCCCTGCCTCAGCCTCCTAAGTAGATGGGACTATAGGCACCCACCACCATGCCGGGCTAATTTTCTGCATTTTAGTAGAGACAAGGTTTCATCATGTTGCCCAGGCTGGTCTCAAACTCCTGAGCTCAGACAATCTGCCTGCCTCAGCCTCTGAAAGCACTGCGATTACAGACATGAGCCACTGCACCAGCCTGCTTGGATTTTTATAAGGAAATCAAATGGTACAAAAGCAAAACATTTTTTAAAAAATGTATGTGCTATATTCAAGAAAAAATGTAAACATGTGTCACTAAAAAGTACTAACAATGGGCCAGGCACAGTAGCTCATGCCTATAATCTCAGCTCTTTGGGAGTTGAGGCAAGGGATCACTTGAGCCCAGGAGTTTGAGACCAGCCTGGGCAACACAGCACGACCTGATCTCTACAAAAAATTTAAAAATTAGCCAGGCATGGTGGCACACACCTGTATCCCCACTACTCAGGAGGCTGAGATGAGAGGATTGCTTGAACCTGGAAGGTTAAGGCTGCAGTGAGCTATGATCATGCCACTGTACTAAAAGAAAAAAAAAATGTACTAACAATTGTTTCAGAAAAGTTGCTCTCTTTAATTTACTATTACTCACAGAATGAAAAGAAACTTACCTCTGTAACCAATAGTTACTTCTGGAGAGTAAAATTGGAATGAGGAAGGAGATTTGACATTTAACTTTTTGTAACACTAAGGTATTTAACTTTATTCCTGGTATTACTTTCACAATTAAAAAATCAAAATATGCCTAAAACAAAAGGAGTAATCAGAGATTTACCGTCTTAGAGACAAAGTCATGCAGGCGCATCCCTCCGTTATTCTGTGGCGTGCCCACATTGTCTGTCTCAGTTCTTGGCTCTAATTGCCTGCTGTTCAGGGTGGAGTCACTGTTCCAAGGTTGTAAAGTACCTAGAAAACAAGCAACTTTAAGCTTTGTGTCTTAGGTATTTTGCTCCTTCTAAATTTTAGTTCCAATTTTAATGGGGAGTTAGACAGTAATCTGTCATCATAGCCAAAAGTGAATGCCAATGGCTATGTAATACAAAAGTTTTGGGCTGGGCGCAGTGGGTCACGCCTGTAATCCCAGCACTTTGGGAGGCCAAGGCGGGTAGATGACGAGGTCAGGAGATTAAGACCATCCTGGCCAACATGCTGAAACACTGTATCTACTAAAATACAAAAAATTAGCCAGGTAAGGTGGTGCACACCTGTAGTCCCAGCTACTCAGGAGGCTGAGGCAGGGAATCCTTTGGACCCAGGCAGCGGAGGTTGCAGGGAGCCAAGATTGGACCACTACACTCCAGCCTGGTGACAGAGCAAGACTCTGCCTCAAAAAATAAAAATAAATTTGCCCAGTGCGGTGGCTCACAGCTATAATCCCAGCACTTCGAGAGGCCGAGACGGGCAGATCATGAGGTAAGGAGATCCAGAACATCCTGGTCAACATGGTGAAACCCTGTCTCTACTAATACACAAAAAATTAAGCAGGCATGGTGATGCACGCCTGTAATCCCAGCTATTCGAGAGGCTGACGCAGAGATTGCAGTGAGCTGAGATCATGACACTGCACTCCAGCCTGGGCAACAGAGTGAGACTGTCTCAAAAAAAAAAACAAAAAAAAATTTCAAGAAAAACTGGTTATGGAAGCGGGCTAGCAATCCAAAGGTAAAGTATGACACAAACAGTTCTCTGGTCCAAAACTACCCACTACACCTAATCCCTGCCTCAGGAGGGTTCTAAGAAACCAACTCTCCAAAATGTTACTAGTTGTTTTATACAGGCCAGTTTAGTCACAAATTCAATGGACCTGTTTTCCTTTGGCTCCTGGTCCAATATGGTACAGTCTCAATGGTGGACACAGCTTCGATGGGCCCGCCATCATTGGGAACAGTCACTGTAGTTTTTGCAACTATGGATTCATTCCCCTGCAACAAAAGTAGTAATGAGGGAAAGACAAAGAATCTAACTTACCGTCCACTATAGGGTATTTTGGAGCACGTAAAAAATTCCTTAGTCTTAGTCAAAACTTAAGGTCCCAGTCTGAAACTTTTTTTTTTTTTTTTTTTGAGACAGAGTCTCACTCTATCGCCTAGGCTGGAGCACAGTGGCGCAATCTTGGCTCACTGCAACCTCCGCCTCCCAGGTTTAAGCGATTCTCCTGCCTCTGCCTCAGCCTCCTGAGCAGCTGGGATTACAAGCGCGTGCTACCACATCTGACTGATTTTTGTATTTTTAGTAGAGACGGGGTTTCACCATGTTGGCCAGGCTGGTCTTAAACTCCTGACCTCAGTGATCTGCCTGCCTCAGCCTCCCAAAGTGCTGGGATTATAGGCATGAGTCACTGCACCCGACCTGAAACTTTCTTATGTTGAAATGTCATGCTTGGCTAGGTGCGGTGGCTTATGCCTGTAATACCAACATCTTGGGAGGTAGAGGCAAGAAGATCACTTGAGCCCATCCTGGGCAGCAAGAAGAGACTCCAGCTCTACTTTAAAAAATAAAAATAGGCTGGGCACAGTGGGTCATACCTGTAATCCCAGCACTTTGGGAGGCTGAGGCAGACAGATCATGAGATCAGGAGTTCAAGACCAGCCTAACCAATATGGTAAAACCCTGTCTCTACTAAAAATACAAAAATTAGTCACGTATAGTGGCACATGCCTGTAATCCCAGCTACTCGGGAGGCTGAGGCAGGAGAATTGCCTGAACCTGAGAGGCGGAGGTTGTAGTGAGCCAAGGTAGCACCACTGCACTTCAGCCTGGGTGACAGAGTGAGACTCTCAAAAATCAATAAATAATAAAAATAAATCTCATACTTAGCAAGATAAACATAGGTTAAGGGGGCATATATTCAAGCAACCAAGACTCACTCTGACAGTTGTTTACTTAATCAGAGTAATTCCATTCATATGGATAAGGATCCTACTGCATAGAAAAACTTTAACCAAAGACTTGGCTCAGGCTAAGCTGGGTGTGGTGGCTCATGCCTGAAATCCCAGTACTTTGGGAGGTACCTGAGGTCAGGAGTTAGAGACCAGCCTGACCAATATGATGGAACCGGGTCTCTACTAAAAATACAAAAATCAGCTGGGCATGGTAACATGTGCCTGTAATCTCTGCTACTCAGGAGGCTGAGACAGGAGAATCACTTGAACCTGGGAGGTGGAGGTTGCAGTGAGCCGAGATCACACCACTGCACTGCAGCCTGGGCTACCAGAATGAAACTCCATCTCAAAAAAA
>NW_016107496.1:1842920-1853035 GCF_001604975.1 Cebus imitator
AATGAAACTCCATCTCAAAAAAAAAAAAAAAAAAAAAAAAAAAAAAAAATTTAACCAAACATCTGTCTCAAAACAATGCTGCAATGCTGACTCACAGGAGTTTTAATGCTTGGGGCCAGTAATCTCTGTTATCTTGGCCTGACTATTCTTACCTGGTCTGCTGTGGAGCCAATGGAACGAGTTTTCTTTACAGGTCCAGGGGGACCATCAACAAACTGTCGGCTACTAGAGCGCTAGAAAGGAGACAAAGACCCATAACTTTAGTGCCAAGTAGATCTGAAGCACAGAAGATAAAATTATTCCATCAGACAACTTGGATGCAGGTCCTGGGGATTAGGGCTACAGTAAATAACAAACAATGTGCTCGCTCTCTGCCTATTTCCACATGAAGAATAAGCTGTACGAAAAGAGTATGTTGTATAAAAATGCTCTCAGTGCCCTAGAAAAAATGAGCAAGCTGTGGAGAAATTTAGATGACACCACCAGAAAAAGTACAGCTGTAATCCTAACTGAGGACATGAAGTCTTGAAAACACATTAAGTACCCTAAACGAGCACACACAGATAAATCTCTATATATCCCATTATACACACATTTCATCTGAAGCTTATGTTAAAGCACAAAAATCCTGTGTAAAAATTCACATGACAACTCAAAACAAACTTACATTTATCCTTTTCCACTGTATGAATGAATTGAAATGCAACATAAAGAGTGAAATAGGACAGGATCCTGTCCTAAGTTACTTCAAAGAATACCAATACTGGCCAGGAATGGTGGCTCATGCCTATAATCCTAACACTTTGGGTGGCCGAAGTGGGCAGATCACCTGAGGTCAGGAGTTCAAGACCAGCCTGGCCAACATGGTGAAACCCTGTCTCTACTAAAAATACAAAAAAATTAGCTGGACGTGGTGGCATGTGCCTATAGTCCCAGCTACTCTGGAGGCTGAGGCAGGAGAATCACTTGAACCTGGGAGACAGAGGTTGCAGTGAGCCAAGATCCCACCACTGCACTCCAATCTGGGCGACAGAGCAAGAGTCCGTCTCAAACAAACAAAAGACTAAACAAACCATACATACCCTCTTTTCTCTCTTCTTCAGTTTGAAAGTCTTCACCAAAGAAGAATCCCAATCCTGTTAATAATTACACTGTATTAGTTTCTTTTTTGGTTTGGCCTTCCCTAAGCCCTATGCAAATAAATTTACAGAGAACTTTAAAGGCTTCTTCAGCCAGGCTACCTAATGTACAATTCGGGGAGAGGAGAAAGGAAGGTCTCAAGTATTGTAGCTATAGAGCTACAAGTTAATGTGCTGCCTTTCAAAAATTGAAGCTATGATAATAAAAACAGGAATCAATGCCACAGAGGCAAGAAAAGGTTAAAGAATCACCTTCTGCTGTGATGATTTCCAGTGGCTGATCCTTTATTTCTGATTATTTTTGTAATTAGTTTTAGAACTTACAGAATATTAGGCACTATACTGATCATGTTAGATGTGATTCTTGTCCTTAAGGGATTGCCATTGTCTAATCAGATGCTCTACATAATATTGCCACTTAAAAAGTTCTACAGTTTAGGAACTTGGGCCCTGAAACATGTTCACCACTGAAGAACTATTTGTCTCTTATTGTAGTCTCATTTCAATTCACCTATTTTAACTGTTTGCATTCATTTTAGTAGTTACCTGTGATATTCTTACTCCTGATCATCCCTGAAAACAGTATCTAGAAACAGTGGCATACCACAAATAATAGCTTAGCTAAATACATTTAACTTCCCCCAATTCATGGTCTAGTAATTTAGTCACTGGTTGTTTGATTCAGCTTCAGTTACAACAAATATCATATCATAGGTCTAGCTCAAAAATCAATTGCGAATATGATCTAGTTTTATTATATGTGCTAGACCTCCACTATATCATTCCCTATTTGAAAAAGGGTGATGCCTAATATTTGTATCTATAAAATGGCTATATTTTCACTAGTCCAACACTGAATTTGGACAGAAAACCTCTAGCCATGTAACAAGTAGTTTTCACTTGTTTTGCTATATCAGAAAACCAGTCACCAAAAACTTCCTGATTTGTTTTGTTTGCTAGTTTTCAGCTAGCAACAGAAAAGATGCACAAATCAATGAACTACATCAAAGAATGTATCAGGAGATGACCTTTTATGCAGAAGCATCACTATAAGTTAAAAGAAGTGTGCCACCCCATAAAAGCAGGGCAACAAATAGTTTAACATGTTAACTATTGTCGATGCAAGCATTATATAGTGCCTAGAAATTCTAATCACACCTTTCTGGCTGAAATCCCAGGACCTTGGTTTCCTTCTAATTGTGAAGTATGACTATACTTTCCCCAAGAACCAAACTAATTCAGAAATAAGGCACAAGTCAATGTACTCCTAAGAGCAGCAAATAAGCCCTGCTAATATACAGCCTTGCTAATATTTTTATTACTAGCTGGGGCTTTAATAAGTCAAAATATAATCAATTAGTATATGTGGCACACAGAGATATATTAAATAAACTCAACTCATGCCAAATTCTGAATTCTATATCTCACTTCAGAAACTAACACATAAGCCAGTCTCTTATAGCTCATGCGGATTTATATTGCTAGCTCGGTATCTAAGCAAAGACTCACTAATCAACTAATAAACACATCAACTAATAAAACAGTAGCCTAGGATGTTTAGAAGAGAGGACAGGAGAGATATTCCTGGGGACGCAGAGGTAAGAAAGGTAGATAATTCTCAGAGATCAAAAGTTTATTACCAGTGATTCATCAGTCTTGTCAAAGCTGATATCTGATAAAATGGAACCAGATTCATCAATGGTTGATAGTCTAGATCAGTGAAACAATACAATGTTAGACACAGTACTCTGTGGAACATAAAATTCACCAACATTCAGAACAAGTCCTACTGGTCAGGTAACATCAGTTAATTTCATAAAAATCCTCACTATGGAAACTACAATCTTGAATCTTGCGGTAGGCTACTTTTTTTAAATTTTACATGGAGGAGTGTGTGTACATGAGTACAGGTGCAGCACAGCTGCTTTTTCAGCAAAGATCTTGTAACAGCAGTTGAAAGTTACAGTCAGGGTTATGGGTGCTATTCTCTACTAAGTTCGTATTACAGGCCACTCAAAATTCACAAAATCAAGGGAGTGAAGATTAATTTGATCCCAAATGTGCCAGTTTCTACAAATGAGAGTATTACCCAGTGCTGACTTTTTAAGAAATTAAGCCTATACATATTCTTAGTTATAAAGATTCCCCATAAAACAACCAGGCAACTAAACAAATAGCTGACCTTTCCTGACATACTATACTGGGGATGCTAAATTCAAAGCCTGGTTGAGGCTATTTTAAACAGTGGTGCAGTGGAACCAAAATTATTGTCTGGTCTTGGCACACAGAGGCCTTTCTAAACCAGAGGAGCTTTAAGAGCTCTCTGGAGAGTAAACAGTAAAAGTATTGCTGAACTGCCACTTTCACCTACGGGTTTCTTAGCAATGTACAGGATTAGATATTGATGTGCGATTTAGCACTAACATCAAAATTTTATACATGGCTAAACAACATCCTTAGGAAAGATTTAAAAACAAAATAAATAGGAACATCCCTGTGCCTTTATTCCCCACCTACTCTTCCCCCCAAAATATTTTTCTGCTTTTTTCAGCACACATTCTAGAAGCAGTATATTTAAGAATTCAGATAACAAGAATTTCTGACAGCTGTGTTGCTTGTGATCAGATAACAACAGATGCAGTTCCTCCACCTTTTGTTCCCAGCATTGCTGCTGGATGGTTGGCCTCTGTTGAGAAAAGCCAGAGCTGATTTTTGCTCCTCACTTAGTTGAATGCTGCCAGATGTGTCACACATGAGCATCTCTCGAATCAGCTGAATCTGTCGTTCCTACAGACCAAAGCAGAGCAAAACATCATAACTAGCCAGAGGAGAAAGCTTAACCTCAAATTTATGGGACGGGCAGACCAGAAGACATTAAAATACAGTATTATGCAAATGGGCCTTCAAGAAAGCTGCTACACCAATAGCATATTAATTCACATCAAGCCCAGATTGTGTCTCTGATTTCTTTTTCTTTTTTTTTTTTTTGAGACAGCGTTTCACTCTCGTTGCCCAGGCTGGAGTGCAATGGTGCAATCTCAGCTTACTATAACCTCCGCCTCCCGGGTTCAAGTGATTCTCCTGTCTCAGCCTCCTGAGTAGCTGGGATTACAGGCAATGTGCCAGCATACCCAGCTATATATATATGTATCTCTATATATCTATATATATATATTGTATTTTTAGTAGAGACAGGGTTTCTCCATGTTGGTTAGGCTGATCTCGAACTCCCAACCTCAGGTGATCCGCTGCCTCGGCCTCCCAAAGTGCTGGGATTACAGGCGTGAGCCACTGCGCCCAGACTTGTGTCTCTGATTTCTGACTGGTAAAATGGACTACATGTAGAACAGTGAAGTTTCTGCTACAAGACTTTTGGATTAACCTGCTAATATAAGAGGAGAATAATGCAAAATGAGAGTCCCAAAATAGATTTCACATAGCAAAAACACTTTAGTGTCATTTTATCAGGACAAATATTGGTTTCTATGGATCAAAGCAGCCACCCACCTTTCTAAGTAGTATAGCAAAATGCATTAAAATAGATACAAAGCTGTAATGCACTGGAACCAGACAATTTGAGCTTACTGAGGCATCTAACACTGTATACCAAGATGGATTAGTCCCTCCCAGTAAAGGCTTTCCTTTGTACCATGACCCATCCTGGCACATCAAAATGATAGTGTTCTATGTCAGTCACATTGCTCAACTGGTTGAATACATCTAGCCTTTTACCCTGAATTAGAGAGTGGTGATGAAAGGAAGAGTCAGAGTTGTCTTGCCTGTGTGAATGACAAAGTACCAGCTACTCATATAAGGATGGATATTCCCGGTAGCACTTAAACAATGAAGGATGGTCAATATTTTGTAACAGATCAAATACGTTAGGGTCTCCCTCCCTTTTCCTCTAATTCTTTAAGTTCTCACTTGAAATCTGTCTATTAAGTAACAGTTTCAAGTCTAAATGACAAAAAACATTTAAATTTCAAATTACGAAGAACAAGATTCCTAGTCTGCAATTTTAGCTCTAATCATGGGCAAGTTGTTAAAGAACAGGTCACTTTTAGTTTTTTAATGTGGAAGAAGAAACTAGGTATATTTGGCAAGTGGAAACTGTCAGACACTGCTTTCCCCCTCCTGCATCATCACTGTTCCAGCACGGAAAACAATACACACCAGCTTTTCGCAGTCAGCCTCAGCTCTCTGTCTCCGTTTGATCTCTACATCCACCTGATTACGTGCATGCTTCAGCTTAACATCCAGAGCACTTCGCTCAGTCTCTGCTTTCATCAAAAGATCCTTGTATTTCCCCAGCTCATGGTCAGTCCTCTGCCACTTTTTACGGATATCCTCAAAGTCCTTCGCCAACTGGATAAATTCTGAGGAAAGGGGGAATCTTTAATAATTCAAGCATCGAATAGAGTATAACTACTCTAATAAATGAGTCCTGCAGTTAGCTTTATTTGAAATTCATAATTAAGGGACCAGCTGAACAATGGGCAGATCCAGTTGAAAATAACCAGGAGCAGATCCTGGATATGTTTGTCACTCTGATGAGAACTTTGTGGGGAGCAATTCCTATTTCAGTAGGCCACTTACTTTTGGCTTAGCCAGTGGCATCTGCTATGGAATATGTAACTCATTAGTCACCTGGCTCCAGATGTAACACTAACACTGAAAGCTCCTGAACAGAAGGCAATCAAAGGGGGATATCTTTGGGGCAGCTGTCACGCACCAGGACAGTTACAGCTATAAAACAAAAACAGCTTCCTTTACAGTCACTCATTGCTGCACCAGAGAGATGTTAAACAGCAAATTCAAATGTAACTGCTGTAATATGCTCCAGTAGATGTAGATTAATATTACAGATGTCTAGACCTACAATTTCGTTTGGCTATATAATTATACAAATATTGATTTGAAAGTAAAAAGCCGATTTGCTTTTGCTGTTTAACACTGCCCTGAAGGGTATGTAAACATTCCAGTTAAAAAAAAACAGGAAGAGAAGATCATACTAGCTTTTGGAACATCCCTGATAGCAGACTGTAAAGACCCTTCAAATGTCTGCAAAGAGAGCATCACTTCCAAGGCAGCATTTTCCAAAGAAGAAGATAACCCTGGTGGCATTTGTTCTTATCTCCTGCTATTGGCAAAGCTGTTCTTCTGCAACGTATTTGCAAAAGTGCCTTACAATTTTCTAGTTAACCTCCATTTATCTCTAAGGATCACTCTCCACCAACATCAAGGAAGAAGGTTTCAAGGTGTACAACTGCTGCTGGTCAAACTAACCCAGTTTACAGCTGAAAGTAGGCCAAATTCACACACAGCTAGCAGATTCTTAGGTAGTAAGGGTACTTTTCCCATATGAATTTAACCTAAAAGCATAGAAACAATATATAGTCCTTTTTAGCAATTTTAATCATTTGACCAAATATCAAACTTACAAATTAGGATATTAATTCATTCCAGAGGAATCAAGTCATAAGGAAACTTCAGTTTTTACAACAAATTTCAGCAATTAAGTTATTATGACCTAGTTACCTTAAACAATGCAAATATCAATGATAAAAAAGCATTACAATTCAAATAGTTTTAAGAAATAATAGGCTGGGTTAGTCAAACATACTACATTTTTGTGTTTGTTTCTTTTTAGATTAAGAAAAAAACATATCCGTTTGCAAACTAAATACAGTACGCATACACACTCAAAATATTTACTGAACTGAAAAACAATTTTGAGAATAAAAAGATTTTCATCTGACCTAATTTTGCTGGTTTGTTTGTTCTTTAGGATACTTCTTTTATTAAATTACTGCTTCAACTTAGTTTACGTCAGACCCAAAACAGAGGATTTACATACCTGATTAAGATTACTTTTTGTGTGTGCAGGTGAGAAGAGTGAAAAAAAAAAAGATATTACTTTTCTTCTTAGAGACAGAGTTTCACTCTTGTTGCCCACGCTGGAGTGCAATGGTGCAATCTTGGCTCACTGCAATCTCCACCTCCCGGGTTCAAGAGATTCTCCTGCCTCAGCTTCCTGAGTAGCTGGCTGTATAGGCATGTGCCTCCATGCCCGACTAATTTTGTATTTTTAGTAGAGATGGGGTTTTACCATGTTGGTTAGGCTAGTCTCAAACTCCTAACCTCAGATGATCTACCTGCCTTGGCCTCCAAAAGTGCTAGAATTACAGGCATGAGCCACTGCGCCCAGCCTAATTTTTATTTTTGAGACAGAGTCTTCCTATCACCCAGAGAGCCTCCCAAGTAGCTGGGATTACAGGCATGTGCCACCACATCCGGCTAATTTTTGTATTTTTAGCAGAGATGGGGTTTTACCATGATGGCCAGGCTGGTCTCAAACGATCCACCTGCCTCAGCCTCCCAAAGTGTTAGGATTACAGGTGTGAGCCACTGCACCTGGCCAAAAGATACTACTTTTATGTACAATTCTGCTATGAGCGAAGCTTGCTAGGTGGATCAGAAGGCATTTCAGACTATAGATCAGAAACACTTTTGATGTTGAAGATCAATAATCATGGCACTGTTTTTATTAGTTGGTGAATCACAATTCAGCTTGGTACTATCCTGTCATGAAGTGCACATTCAAAAGATTTAAAAATTCAAGGCGGGAACAGAGGCTCATGCCTGCAATCCCAGCACTTTGGGAGGCTGAGGTGGGCGGATCACTTTGAGGTCAGGAGTTCAAGACCAACCTGGCCAATATGGTGAAACCTTGTCTCTACTAATACAAAAATTAGCTAGGTGTGGTGGTGTGTGCCTGTAATCCCAGCTATTGGGGAGGCTGAGGCAGGAGAATTACTTGAACCCAGGAGGCGGAGGTTGCAGTGAGCTGAGGTCACGCCACTGCACTCCAGCCTGGGCAACAAGAGTGACACTGTCTCCAAAAAATAATAATAATATAAATAAATAAATATTGTGTAAGCTATGATTGCACCACCATACTCCAGCCTGAGCAACAGAGTGAGACCCTGTCTCCAAAAAAATAAAAAATAGGCCAGGCATGGTGGCTCATGCCTGTAATTCCAGCACTTTGGGAGGCTGAGGTAGGTGGATTACCTGAGGTCGGGAGTTCAAGACCAGCCTAGCCAATGTGGTGAAACCCCACCTCTACTAAAAATATAAAAATTAGCTAGGCATGGTGGCAGATGCCTGTAATCCCAGCTACTCAGGAAGCAGAGGCAAGGAAATCGCTTAAACCTGTGAGGCTGCAGTGAGCCAAGATCGTGCCACTGCATTCCAGCCTAGGCGACAGAGTAAGACTCTGTCTCAAAAATAAATAAACAAATGAAAAATAAAAAATAAAAAAGCCAACATTCCAAATCAGAGATCTGGAGAAGGAGGTAAAATGTACCTCTATTTTATAGTAGAAATCAATGGGAAGATAAAAATTTGCTTATGTAACAAAATTAGGATTTCTGTAAAAATAAGTATCTTAGGGGGAGATTTTTGGCATAATCACTTTCCAAAGTATTTCCATAACTAGTATCTCAATTTATGCCTAAATCCTCACAGCGCTTCCACAGAGAAAATAAAGATGTTTAAATTCCTATTTTATAGGTGGAGAAACAGACACAGAAGTAACAGGTAAAAGCCAGCACTAATTATCAACACTCAAAACCTCAGATTCTTCCCTCTGCCCCCACATTCTGTCAGCTGCCTCCTTCTAGAGGTCTTATGATCACAATCTCTTTCACCCATTTC
The DNA here is from genome assembly GCF_001604975.1 of Cebus imitator. Lineage (NCBI taxonomy): Eukaryota > Metazoa > Chordata > Mammalia > Primates > Cebidae > Cebus > Cebus imitator. Next base: position 1,851,779 of record NW_016107496.1, read on the forward strand.
TCCCTACTTCCATCTTCACAACCACCATTCCAATTAAGGCTGTTATTGCCTCTTTCCTGAGCTATGACAACCATGTCATTCCTAGTCAGTCTCCCAGCATCCACCTCTATCTAATGCAGCCTACACCTCTGCCAGGGCAATCTTCCCAAAGCACAACTCTGATTATATCACTCCCCCTTACTCCTATTTCCCCCAAGTCCCATGCCCTCTTGCCTCCGCTCAGGCTATGTCGCCTGATCTAAAATACCCGCTTTCATCTCTGCCTGTTGAGATTCTACTCTACATCTAAAGCTCGGCTCAAACCCTTTCCTCCATAAAACCGTTTAGTCATCCCTTTCCCTGAACTCAAAAATGCTAGAAGCCTTGATAGGTTCTCACAAAATATTTGCTGAATGAACCCGAGTTTTAAGATCTCTTATTCCACACTCTAGTCCCCACCACACTCTAAAGTAATCCACCTTCTGAGATGATATGACCTCAAAGAGAAGCCTAATTAGTATGCCATTGTGGTTACTGAGCTGGTACCAGATGACAGGGTCATGCAGCAGCTATTAGAGAGAGAAAATAGAATATTGTTTTGAAAGGCCTTTAAGTGGATAAGAGCTATTAAAAACATCAATCAATTCAAAGAAAATATTGAATGGCATAAGCAAGATACCACAATAAGTACTATAGAAATAAAAAAAGTCAAGACACAGTTCTTGCATTACTTTTTTACACCAGTGAGGCTGACTTGAGAGCAACATTTACTAAATTAGATATTAAAGAAAATCTGAAATAGGAGAGGATGGCAATACAAAGAGAAGTTGATATAGAATAATTTCCCTTAGATCACATGTCAGTACCATCAGCCCCATTTTTCTTTCTTGCTAATTTATTTCCCAGACTATTTGTCTATCAGCACCTCCTTTTCCTCCCCAGCTCACCACCCCATCTCAATCCTTCCCCCCACCCCCAGGAGATGAAGTCTCACTCTGTCACCCAGGCTGGAGTGCAGTGGCACAATAATAGTTCACTGTAGCCTCAAATTCCTGGGCTCAAGCAATCCTTCAGCCTCCTGAGTATCCCGGACCACAGGCATGTGTCACCACACCCAGCTAATTTTTTTGTTTTGTTTTGTTTTTGAAATAGGGTCTTGCGGCCGGGCGCGGTGGCTCACGCCTGTAATCCCAGCACTTTGGGAGGCCGAGGCGGGTGGATTACGAGGTCGAGAGATCGAGACCATCCTGGTCAACATGGTGAAACCCCGTCTCTACT
>NW_016107496.1:1853655-1854658 GCF_001604975.1 Cebus imitator
GATGGGGTTTTGCCATGTTGCCCAGGCGGTCTTGAATTCCTCAGCTCAATCAATCCACCAATCTCAGCCCCAAAAAGTGCTGGGATTACAGGCATGAGCCACTGTGCCCGATCGCTAATGTTTTTAGAGACAGTCTTGCTATGTTGCCCAATCTGGTCTCAAACTCCTGGCCTCAACTGATTCTCCCGCCTCAGCCTCTTGAGTAACTGGGATTACTGGTGCAAGCCACCAAACCTGGCTCTCAATCCTTTATTACTAAGCATCAAATATATGAAGTAGATAAAAGCAGATGCCTAGTATCTCCTTCAAAAAGAAATTATGGGCCAGGCCTGGTGGCTCACGCCTGTAATGCCAGCACTTTAGGAGGCAGAAGTGAGAAGATTGCTTGAGGCCAGGCATTGGACACCAGCCTGGGTAAAATAAGAAGACTTTGTCCCTACAAAATATTTTTAGGCCAGGCGTGGTCACTCAGCACTTTGGGAGGTCGAGGGGGGTGGATCACGAGGTCAAGAGATTGAGACCATCCTAGCCAACACAGTGAAACCCTGTCTCTACTAAAATTACAAAAAAATTAGCTGGGGGTGGTGGCATGTGCCTTGTGGTCCCAGCTACTCAGGAGGCTGAGGCGGAAGAATCGCTTGAACCCAGGAGGTGGAGGTTGCAGTGAGCCAAGATTGCACCACTGCACTCCAGCGTGGTGACAGAGCAAGACTCCGTTTCAAAAAAAAAAAATTTTTTTTTAAGTAGCTGGGCATGGTGGCACAACCTGGGTAACAGAGTGAGATTCTTAAAAAAAAGAAAAAAGAAGAAAGAAATTATGACTTTTTTCCCACTTCGACTGAAAATACTTTATAGAACACAAAGAAAATCCAGGATAAAAAATATAGACAACTACTACTCTAAAGAAGAAAGCAGGCCGGGCGCGGTGGCTCAAGCCTGTAATCCCAGCACTTTGGGAGGCCGAGGCGGGTGGATCACAAGGTCAAGAGATCGAGACCATCCT
>NW_016107496.1:1854928-1866513 GCF_001604975.1 Cebus imitator
CTCCGTCTCAAAAAAAAAAAAAGCAACATCCTAGTAAATTTTTCCCAGTTCACAGCACAGAAAATAGTGCCAAGTATTTAGTGGAAAAAGAATCTTGATTTAAAAAAAGCAGCTAGGTGCAGTGGCTCACATCTGTAATCTCAGAACTTTGGGAGGCCAAGGTGGGCAGATCACCTGAGGTCAGGAGTTCAAGACGAGCCTGGCAAACATGGTGAAACCCCATCTCTACTAAAAATACAAAAATTAGCCGGGCGTGGTGGCGTGCACCTATAATCCCAGCTACTTGGGAGGCTGAGACAGGAGAATCGCTTGAGCCTGGGAGGTGGAGGCTGCAGTGAGCCGAGATGGCACCACTGCACTCCAGCCTGGGTGACAGAGACAGACTCCATCTCAAATAAATAAATAAAATAAAAAGCCTGGCTAAAATCTATTAAGAGTAGTTATAGAAAAGAATTTTAGTGACCATTTAGATTGAGCACCCATTAGGCTTTGACCACATAAATGACCATTGGTTTCCTTTTTGGTAACCCAAATGAAAAACAACTTCAAGATTGGAACATACTTCAGCTTTGCAAAAATCTCAAATTTGAAATCTGTTTTTCCTTTTGGACAGGTCAGCTCAGAATGACTTACGGAGTTCATTTCCTTCACTGAGAATCTCTGCCCGGCGCACAAGCTGCTCAAACAGATTCCGCATATTCAGCATCGTGGTATCCATCTTTCTGCCAAGAAATCAAATATACATTAGGAGTCCTGCCTTCTCCCCAATGACAAAAGATTCTATAGCAATCTAGCCATTGGTGACCAACATCTGGACTCTTCCATTTATAACTACCATTATAAGAATCTCAAGCTAACAACAGATGTTTTGTGTGATTCTTATTATAAAAACAAACTTGAAATGTTTAGGACTCATCTGAAAATTAGAAAACCATTTCAGACCTTTGAATATAACATCCCTTCCAATCACTTTGGAGCAGAAAAGAAAACAATTAGGAAAGAGCACGTCAGTTGATTACTAAGTGACTGATCAACAACAAAATACAGTTCTTCAGGTCAAGCCTATTGATTAATGTAATACTTTTGCCAGTTTATTCCTTGTGGGCTTTGAAGACCTACAGCGTAACTTAAAGTACTTATTTTTAATTTCATTTTTAGCTAATGCCCCTGTTGCAACTGCCTTTTAAAATGCAGGACATGGTCAGCACATTTCCTCCCAACAGCACAGATGACGTCACACGAGTGATTAAGTGGGAAAATCGCCAACTCAGCAGCACAAGAATTATTTCTGTAATGCAGGCCTCTGCTGCTGTGTGCAGGAACTACATCTAATAAATTTATACTAAGTAGAGGCAAAGGATCATGTTGTACCACATTCTGGCATCAGAGAGACAATACACCACCTTCACAGTTAGAAGGGCAAACCAAAAATCATTTGCTACTGTGTTCTGTATAGCGAATTTCAGGCTTCGTATTTCCCCCCCCAAAGGCCTGCTGATATCATAGTAAAAACTGTCCTTACAGGCAGTTCTATTCCAAATAGACTTTAACTGGGAACTCTTTCAGGAAATAAGACCTTCACTTAACAGTCAAGAAAGAAAGACATTAACTGGATGTTATGAAAACTATCATGGAAAATGAAATAAAAAGTCAAATTTCATTAGAAATTTAACATCTTCAGAAATACCATTAAAGGATTCTTATGTTTCTCTCAACTACTGCTTCAACATTCTAGTCCAGGCCCTTATTTCCTAATAAAATTTTAAGAACTCTTATGAAGGGTTAGTGATTTTGCAATGTTTATAAGATTGTACTCCAAACTATGAGGGCAAGAAAAAAATATATTAAAAAGCATAAAGGACAAAGAATATATGAACAAAGGCTGCACGCGGCGGCTCACACCTATAATCCCAGCACTCTGGGAGGCAAAGGCAGGCAGATCACTTGAGGTCAGGAGTTTAAGAAGACCGAGCCTGGGCCAACATGGCGAGACTCTGTCTCTACTAAAAATACAAAAATTAGCTGGGCACAGTGGCGAGTACCTGTAATCCCAGTTACTTGGGAGGCTGAAGCAGGAAGATCACCCAGGAGGCAGAGGTTACAGTGAGCTGAGATGGAGCTCCAGCCTGCGTGCCAGAGCAACACTCTGTCTCAAAAAAAAGAATATATGAACATAAAGATATTTTCTATTAAATGCTGTGCAGAATTATTCATTTATACTCATATGATAATGATAATAGCTGTAATAGAAAAAAAGGTTTTAGTTCCAAGCTTGGATGCAACATATACCTGAATCAGGGCCGGAAACCAAGATTTTCAAATGGCAAGTATCTGTTCCAAACTACATAATCACAGCAAGCTGCTAAGCAACCAGACCAACAAACTTTTTTTTTTTTTTTTTTTTTGAGACAGAGTTTCGCTCTTGTTACCCAGGCTGGAGTGCAATGGCGCGATCTCAGCTCACCGCAACCTCCACCTCCTGGGCTCAGGCAATTCTCCTGCCTCAACCTCCTGAGTAGCTGGGATTACAGGCACGTGCCACCATGCCCAGCTAATTTTTTGTATTTTTAGTAGAGACGGGGTTTCACCATGTTGACCAGGATGGTCTCGATCTCTTGACCTCGTGATCCACCCACCTCGGCCTCCCAAAGTGCTGGGATTACAGGCTTGAGCCACTGCGCCCAGCCTCAGACCAACAAACTTATTACAAAGATCTTTCTCTAAACTAAGAACAAAACTAAAAGAATAGGATTAAAGGCCGGGTACAGTGGCTCATGCCTGTAATCCCAGCACTCTGGGAGGCCCAAGTGGGCGGATCACGAGGTCAGGAGTTGGGAGACCAGCCTGGCCAACATGGTGAAACCCCATCTTTACTAAAAACACAAAATTTAGCCAGGCATGGTGGTGAGTGACTGAAATCCCAGCTAATGGAGAGGCTGAGGCAGCGAGAATCGTTTGAACCCACGAGGCAGAGGTTGCAGTGAGCTGAGATTGCACCATTGCACCCTACCCTGGGCAACAGAGCAAGACTCTGTCTCAAAAAATAAGAAAAAGAATAGCATTAAAACCAGCAGGAAGAGCTGTGGAATTCATGGAGACTCCATGAATTTAACAATATAATGAAACAAGCAACATGTCCCAATTGCTACAAGACAGAAACAGGGGCAGGACATTGGGTAGTCGATTCAAACGTTGATTTCCTTTGGCTCTCATGAGGTAAAAATGGAAGACTTTAATTAGTAGTTTTAATATAAGGTATTGCTTTCTATCATCTAGGCACTCATTTATATATTGTGAGACTATAAGACAGTGAGCTCAATACCACAGCAAAACTTCTATCTGTCCAAGAATTCAAAAAGGAAAATCTCACAGTGCTAGGATACTGAAAACTGGTTGTTATAAAATAAAAAAAATAAAAAAATTAAAAAAACCACAACATTTTAAGGAGGGTTTTTAAGTCTTAAATTACAATATAACCTGTTCTTTTCTCTATTTTTTAATTTTTTGAGACAGTCTTGCTCTGTCACCCGGCCAGAGTGCAATGGCACCACCTCGGCTCACTGCAACCTCCGCCTCCCGGGTTCAAGTGATTCTCCTGCCGCATCCTCCAGACACTGTTCTACCCTTCCTGCTCATGTCCATCAATCACCCTACTCACTGACCTACCCTATCCCATATCCTACTGACTTCCAATTTTGATTTCCCTACTTTTATCATTCTCTCAGTGGCTCAGTTCCAAGCTTCAGAATCACCTCTGGTTCCTCCCTTTCCCACAGCATAATCATTAAACCTTGGGTACTCTTCTCTCATGTACCTACCATACCCACCACCTCATCACTTGTAGGTTGCCATCACTCGCTTCAACTGTGCTCCCTGCCTCCAGTCTTTCCCCCACTGCTTCAGGCAGTTGCCACTCAGATACATACACTTTGTACTTGAATTAAATTTTACTAGATAATTCTGCCCTGTGTCCCAGGTAGACTGTAAATTTGAGGGGAGAAATCTTACATGTGGTGCTACTGTATTATGCACACAAACATGTAGATTTTAATATGATGCTCGCACACAAAAACGTATTTGATAAATGTTAAGTCAGAGAACAAACACACACATGTATCTGTGACGCTACGGTCAAAAGAATCTCCATTCTACGTCAACATCAATGTGTAATATAGCTTAAAGCAAAAAAAAACAGTTAAAAAGGGGAAAGGGAGCAGAAGTCCTGGGACAAGCTGGGTGTGGTGGTGCTTGCCTATAGTCCCAGCTACTCAGGAGGCTGAGGCAGGAGGTCACTTGAGCCTAGGAGCTTGAGACCACCCTGAACATCACAAGACCCTCTTGTATTAAAAATAAATAAATAAAACTGCAGTGGCTCATGCCTATAATCCTAGCACTTTTGGAGGTTGAGGCGGGTGGCTGACCTGAGGTCAGGGGTTCAAGACCAGCCTGACCAACATGGAGAAACCCCGTCTCTACTAAAAATACAAAATTAGCTGGCCATCGTGGTGCATGCCTGTAATACCAGCTACTCAGGAGGCTGAGGCAGGAGAACCGCTTGAACCCAGGAGGAGGAGACTGCGGTGAACCAAGATCATGCCATTGCACTCTAGCCTAGGCAACAAGAACAAAACTTGGTCTCAAAAAAAAGAAAGAAAAGAAAAATAAAAAAGTCCTGGGACAAACCTTTAATTATTCTATCTACGAGTAGTATAATCTTCAGTAAATCACTTAGAAATTCCAAGACTCATCTATAACGTGAAGTGAAAACAACAATACTTGCTCTATTTACCTCATAGATCATAAAAATTTTTTAATGTATAAGTTGAGAATCTTACTATCAAAATACAAAGTAACTTTTAGTTGGTATGAAGTGAGTTTCTTTTGTTTAGGTTTGGTTTTGGTCTGAGAGTTGTTATTTCCATCCTAAAACAGTGATTCTCAAATCTAGGTGTTTTTCCCCACCCAGGCTATCTCCCAATAAGGATATCACTAAATTCAGAATTTTAGACCATTTTTTAAAATAGTGCTATACAATTAGAAAGAAAGGAATCCAGTATTTACTAGGTGCTTTGAAATGACTCAAGCACTAAACTAGACACTTCATATATACTTTTTCTTTAAGTGAATCTGACTTATTTATGTATGTATTTATTTATTTGAGACGGAGTCTTGCTCTGTCACCCAGGCTGGAGTGCAGTTGTGCCATCTCGGCTCACTGTAACCTCTGCCACCCAGACTCAAGCGATTCTCCTGCCTCAGTCTCCCAAGTAGTTGGGATTACAGGTGCCCACCACCACGCCTGTCTAATTTTTTTGTATTTTTAGTAGAGGCAGAATTTCACCATGCTGGCCAGGCTGGTCTCAAACTCCTGACCTCTAGCAATCTGCCCGCCTCAACCTCCCAAAATGCTGGGATTACAGGTATGTGCCACCACACCTGGTCTCACTGACTTAATTGTCTCCATTTTATAAGCAATGTACCACTAAGGCCAGAGACCTTAAACTGACTAATAAATGTCGAACTCTCATTGAAATCCACATCTGAGTCCAAAATCTATATTCTCTCCAACGCAACACATTGAAGAAATGATATGTTACAAAAATATCAATTAGACCATATATGTTGCAGACATACTCAGACACTTCCCCCAAAATCATAACATGTCACACAAACAGCAACACATGTTAAACACAAATTATAGCTGCAACCCAGACAGAGAAGAATCAAGGAAACAGCAAAATTGACCTGGTCTAGGCTTTTAAACAAGCTGTTCTAGTTGAGGTTTGCAGCTTCTGGAGAGCTATTTTTTCCTCTAACATAGATTTACTTAGGGTAATCCAAAAATGGCACTAGCAGAATATAATCCTCTTCTCTTTTATGCTAAGGGACCATATATTTTTATTAACATTCTACAGAAGTGACTCTCAGGAATTATTTATAGATGACAAAAATATCTTTCTATATCAGTACTAACTCTGATATCTCAGCCAAATTGTAACTCAAAAAGCTAAAATTTACTCACCCTATTCAACGTCAATTGAAAATAGTTGTAATTTTCCTGCTGGGTCACATTTTCACCCTCATGAATACTTGTTTATTTCCCCCCATGTATTATTTAGTCCAGAGCTAGGAGATACATTAATGTGAAAGCAAACAAAAACAAAGTCATATTGTAGTACATTGCTTTTGCAGCTGTAAAACAGCTGTCACTTTCTACAACAGAGACTGCTGCCTTTCGGGAAAGCTGAAACGATCCCTGTGTGTAGCAAGAAAATCAGTTTGTGGAGCACTTTAAACCAAAAGGTGCTAGAGAATCTCAGCTGTTACTGATGCAGAGCCCCAGAGGTGGAGAAGTCACTATGTTACAGTTTCCCAATCTGTGAGTATCCCTGAGGGAGCAATTTGGCAACACCATGAAAGAGTCTCAGCTGGATGTGATTGCTTTGAGCCCCCAATTTAATTTCAATCACCCAGCCAAGAGACAGACATAGTCCTTCAGAATAACAGACTATTACAGATCTTACTGCAGGGTACCCTGGGAAAAGTCTCTATCCTCTTCTTCCTCCTCCTTCAAACAACATTATTAAGAGACCTATATATCAGGTTTTTTAGATGCATCAAGGGTGTTAAATACTTTAAGACAAAGCAATGAAAGGTTGCTTGAGTTTTTTCAGGAAAGAGTTTTAATGAAAAACTTTCCCACAAACATTGCTAAATCTGGAGATTGCCAAGAAATCAATAATATAGGTTCCCTGCTGTCAAGGAAAACCATTCTCAAAGATAATCTCAGTACTTTAAGATCCTTTCATATGAACGCATTTGAGGACAATGTGAGGACAATTCTTTTCCAGAAATGTCCGGCCATTAACGAAAGCCTCTTCACCATAATGAAAGTTGTATTCCCTGTGAATACAACTGGCAGGAAGGATTATCTTGAAACCAAGTGTTCTTTATAAGCCAATCACTTGCAGAAAGAGTAAACAAAATGTTCTCAATCCAACATGAATGAAGACTAAAATAAGGAAGGGAAGATCTGAATTGTGATTTTTCAGAAAATTACTATCAGTTCAGCATACTAAAGACTTCTTTTTTCCCTGTGAATTCTTCCTATTCTGGTCTTCCATCCTTCAAGGTCTGGAATAAGTCTTACCAATTCACTGAAGCCTTCTCTAACCATTTCAGTCCAAAATGATTTCCATTATTATCTATAACATTCATTTAGCAGATATAAAAATACGGTTTGTTTTTAATTTTCTATGTTCAAAAAATTAATAGTAAAACAAAAATCTCACTACCCTAAACAACTATATGTACCACCTTATCTAATCTTGCCCATCTTACACTCATATTTCATAGTGTTACAATCATACATTACATAAAATTTTTTGTTTTGCTTCTTCCTATCATATTTCCATTAAGTTCTAAAGAGTTGATGAACAACTATTTGTTTTACTATTCTCTTCTTTGGACATTTAGGTAATTTCCAGTTTTTCACTTGTCCCTGCTTGGAATCTCTTGCATGGTCACTCTTTCACCTTAAGGTCTTTACTCAAATGTCACTTTCTCAATAAGGTCTTTCCAGCCATCCTATTTTAAATTGCAGACTTTCTCTAACACTTCACTGCTTTACTTTGCTCCAAAGCACTTCTCTCCATCTAACATACTTAAATATTTACTCAGGTTTTTGTCTGTTTCCCCACTAGCTTAAGTTCCAAGAAAGCAGAGATTTTTGTGTTTTCTTCATTGCTGAGCCCCTGATGCCTAGAACAGTGCCTGACATTTGGTAAATGACTAATAAATATTTGGTGAATAAATGAATTGAGCATTCCTATGGACAATATCTTTCTTCAGGTGACTGTGTTCCATAGAATAGATTTCCAAGGCTAAGAATGCTATATTAGGGTATAAAAACCTTTTATGGCTCTTAATAGTACCAAAATGTTTTCTAAAAGTGTTATACTAACGTACAGTACTCTCAACAGTGTATAGGCCTACCAGACTCACCAGTTATCTTAAGTTCTATTACCCCAAATTAACTGCACATTCCTTTAAGACCAAATAAGACTGTCTTATTCTCACACTTTGCACTTAAGAAATACCTGTTGAATGAAAGTAAACAAGACTGGGCCTATAATCCCAGCATTTTGGGAGGCCAAGGAAGGCTGATCACATGAGGCCAGGAGTTCAAGACCAGCCTGGCCAACATGGTGAAACTGTATCTCTATTAAAAATAAAAAATTAGCCAGACATGGTGGTGCACACCTGTAATTCCAGCTACTCCGGAGGCTGAGGCAAGAGAATCGCCGGAACATGAGAGTTGGAGGCTGCAGTGCGCAACCACTGCACTCCAGCCTAGGAAGACAGAGTGAGACCTTGTCTCAAAAAAAGAAAGTAAACTAAGCTGGGCGTGGTGGCTCACGCCTGTAATCCAAACACTTTGGAGGTCAAGGCGGGCGGATCACCTGAGGTCGGGAATTCAAGACCAGCCTAACCAACATGGTGAAACCCCATCTTTAAAAAAAGAAAGAAAGTAAACTAGTACAACCTTTATGGAAAACAGTATGGAGAGTTCTCAAAAAACTAAAAATAGAACTATCACTCAATCCAGCTATCCCACTAAACGGTATAAAAGGGTAAGAAATCAGTATATCAAAAGGACCCTTGCACTCATATGTTTATCGCAGCATAATTTTTTTTTTTTTTTTTTTTTTTTTGAGACGGAGTTTCGCTCTTGTTACCCAGGCTGGAGTCCAATGGCGCGATCTCGGCTCACCGCAACCTCCGCCTCCTGGGTTCAGGCAATTCTCCTGCCTCAGCCTCCTGAGTAGCTGGGATTACAGGCACACGCCACCATGCCCCGCTGAATTTTTTTATTTTTAGTAGAGATGGGGTTTCACCATGTTGACCAGGATGGTCTCCATTTCTTGACCTCGTGATCCACCCGCCTCGGCCTCCCAAAGTGCTGGGATTACAGGCGTGAGCCACCGCGCCCGGCCCTATCGCAGCTTAATTTACAATAGCAAAGACATGGAATCAACCTAAGTGTTAATCAACGGCAGATTGGATAAAGAAAAGGTGACAGATAGATAGACATACACCACAGAATACTACTCAGCCAGAAAAAAGAATGAACTCATGTCTTTTGCAGCAACATGGACAGAACTGGAGGCCATTATCCTCAGTGAAATAACTCAGAATGTCAAATACCGCATGCTCTCACTTATAAGTGGAAGCTAATCAATGGGTACACAGACATACAAGTGGAACAGTACACAATGGAGACTACGAAAGACAGAAAGGTGGAAGCCGGAGTTGAGGGTTGAAAAACTACGTATTGGGTACAATGTTCACTATTTGGGTGATGGGGACACTAAAAGCCCAGACCTCACCACGACGCAATATATGCATGTAAGAAATCTGCATCTGTACCCCCTAAATATACAAAAAAAAAAATTAAAAGAAAAATCCCCTCCAAAAAATAAATACCTATTGAATGATTAAGCTATAGGAAAGGCGCCTTCTCTAAACACCTACAATAACTCAGAAAGCTTATTTACCCGACAGAAAGATAATGCTTTGGGGGGGGGGAAAGGCTTATCTACCCCAACTTTCCTACACCCACCTCTCGGCCTACGAATGAAATCCTGTGAAGAGTAACGTACCTCAAAGTGTACAAGGCCGTGTGCGGTGGCTCACGCCTGTAATCCCAGCACTCTGGGAGGCCAAGGCGGTAGAATCACGAGGTGAGGAGCTCGAGACCAGCCTGACCAACATTGTGAAACCCTGTCTCTACTAAAATTACAAAAATTAGCTAGGCGTGGTGCCACGCGCCTGTAGTCCCAGCTACTCAAGAGGCTGAGGCAGGAGAATCGCTTGAACCCGGGAAGCAGAAGTTGCAGTGAGCCGAGATCGCGCCACTGCACTCCAGCCTAGGTGACAGAACGAGACTCCGTCTCAAAAAAAAAAAAAAGTGTACAAGTAAGACCTCGTTGTTACTGAGGCTAAAACTTAGGATGAGAAGAGCAGACAAAATGTCATGGCCTCGGCCAGCCTCCCTAGACAGACGCGGCCCCAGAAGGAAAGGGGCTCCACTGCAGGCGGCCCAGGGCTCTCAAACACCAGGGCGTTTCCCTTCGAAACCGTGGGGTGTCACTCCACCCACTCCCAAAGTCTGTATTTGACCGAGAGACACTTCTTTAGGATGGCTCCTGCCCAGGTCCAGCCACCACCTCAAAAAGAGGCTCCGGCTTTCCACAAAACCCGGCGCCAAGACAGAAGCCCCCGACACTCCCAGCCCCAGTCCATTCGGCCTGCCCCGACACCCACCCTAGAAAAGTCCGAGTGGAGAGGCTATGGCTGCCGGCCTGTCCCGGACCCCCGCGGCAGCCACGGCTCACCACACGAACGCTCTGCTTCCTATCACAATCCAACGCCAGACGCACCTGGTCTGGCACCCCCACTACTCACTTCAGTCAGCCTGGCCCCACCTGGGCCGCTCTTCAATTCGCCCCGCGCCTCACCCAACGGCAGAGCAGCGCCGCGCCACCAGCTCGGGTTTGAAATCCTTCACCAACCAATCACAGAGAAATTTATTCCTCCTACACCGTCCCTCTGCGCTGGGACGTACGCGTTAAGGCCAAGCGGAGGCGACGGGAACGGGAAAGAGCATGCGCATTCTGACAAACCGAAGCCAAAGATGGCCATTTTGACTAATGTCAATGGTTTGGGTTTTTTTCCGTGCCCTTTCCTGAAGTCATTCAGGATGCCATATTGACTAAGGGCAAGAGGTATTTCTTGAGTGCAAATTATTCTTAACCTCATTGTTTGCGGGACTAGAGCCCTTGGAAACGATTAACTGAACAATGTCAGATCTTTCAGTAAAATAGAAAGAATGCCAGCAGTTAGAACAGCAGTTATTTTCAACCACATTCACTGAGCTATATTATCCCTTCCATTGATGTATCCATTCATACTTTCATTTGACACTCATTATTTAAGTGAGCCCACATCATCACAAGCACTTTACTGGGAATCAGAAAATAAAGATGGTATGGTCTCTGCTGTCAGTAGCTACGAATGGAGGCGATAGCTTGAGGAAATAAAAATAAATACAAATGAAAATACTATAATTCCATTTAATAAACGTTATTTAGAACATGGCATTGTGTTAGCACAGGGCCTTTCATACTTTTTTCCTTCTTCTTTTTTCTTTTTTTTTTTTTCCAGACATCCTCTGAAAACTTTCATACTTTTTAAAAAATCTGGACCCATAGTGAGAAATACATTTTACGTTACAACCAGGTAATGAAAACTCGGCTTATTCTTACTACATGCAACGTACTCAGAACTATTCAACAATGCGTGACCACCCGCAATTTAAAAAAACACTGGCTGAGGCCGGGCGCGGTGGCTCAAGCCTGTAATCCCAGCACTTTGGGAGGCCGAGGCGGGTGGATCACGAGGTCAACAGATCGAGACCATCCTGGTCAACATGGTGAAACCCCGTCTCTACTAAAACTACAAAAAATCAGCTGGGCATGGTGGCGCGTGCCTATAATCCCAGCTACTCAGGAGGCTGAGGCAGG
>NW_016107496.1:1866818-1870879 GCF_001604975.1 Cebus imitator
AAAAAAAAGTCCGGGTGAGGTGGCTCACACCTGTAATCCCAGCACTTTGGGAGGCAAGGTGGGCAGATCACGAGGTCAGGACTTTGAGATTAGCCTGGCCAATATGGTGAAACCTCGCCTTTACTAAAAAGAGAAAAATTAGCTGGGCGAGGTGGCAGGCACCTGTAATCCCAACTACTCGGGAGGCTGAGGCAGGAGAATAGCTTAAACCTGGAGGCAGAAGTTGCAGTGAACTGAGATTGCACCACTGCACTCCAGCCTGGGTGACAAAGCAAGACTCCATCTCAATTAAAAAAAAAAAAGAAAAGAAAAGAAAAGAAAGATCACAGATTTGGGGAAGGGAGATTGGGGAGATGTTGATCTAACGATATAAAATTTCATTTAGAGGAAAATTTAGATCTATTGTACAACACAGTGACTATAATTAATAACAATGTATAATGCATTTGAACATTTCTAAGAGTAGATCTTAAATGCTCTCACCACACACACAAAAGAAGTATGTGAGGTGGCCAGGTGCAGTGATGAGGCGGCAGATCACCTGAGGTCAGGAATTTAAGACCAGCCTGGCCAACATGGTGAAACCCCGTCTCTATAAAAATACAAAAATTAGCCAGACATGATGGCGGGTGCCAGTAATCCCAGCTACTTGGGAGGCTGGGGTGGAAGAATCACTTAAACCGGGAGGTTGAGTTTACAGTGAGCCAAGATCATGCCATTGCACTCTAGCCTGGATGACAGACTGAGACGCCATCTCAAAAAAAAAAAAAAAAAAAAGGCCAGGTGCGGCAGCTCACACCTGTAATCCCAGCACTTTGGGAGGCCGAGGTGGGCAGATCACCTGAGGTCAGAATTTCGAGACCAGCCTGACCAACATGGAGAAACCCTGTCTCTACTAAAAATACAAAATTAGCCAGACATGGTGGCACATGCCTGTAATCCCAACTACTCAGGAGGCTGAGGCAGGAGAATCACTTGAACCTGGGAGGCCGAGGTTGCAGTGAGCTGAGATTGTGCCATTGCTCTCCAGCTTGGGCAACAGGAGTGAAACTCCATCTCAAAAAAAAAAAAAGTATGTGAGGTAATGGATATGTTGATTAGCTTGATTTAGTCATTCCACAGTGTATACATATATCAAAACATCACCATAAATATATAAAATTTTTATTTATCAGAAAAACACATCACAAATTTTGTAACCCGAAAACTCGACCGCACTTTTATTTTAGAGACAGGGTCTCACTCAGACACCCAGGCTAGAGTGCAGTGAGTGGCGCAATCATAGCTCACTGCAACTACGGACTCTTAGGCTCAAGAGATCCTTCCTCGTACCTAGGACTACAAGCACATGCTATTACTCATGGGTACTTCTGTTTACTCGTTTATCTTATGTAGAGGTGGGTCTCACTGTGTTGCCCAGGCTAGTCTTGAACTCCTGGCCTCAGGCGATCCTCCTACCTGAGCCTCCCAAAGCACTGGTATTACAGGCATGAATGTTCCACCTGGCCTTGAACAAATATCGATGGAGCACATTTACATACCAGGCATTCCACTGAACCACCCGTATTATCACTTTTTAATGCTTCTGTACTTCATTTCCTCCAAGTATAAGATAGAAATAATAATCCCATTCCTATCTCAAAGGTTTATTCCCAGATCAACTGAGAGACAGTGTGGTATACTATCGAAGTTGATACTTGGTAAACTGCAATACAAATTATTATTAGTATTATTAGGAAAGGGATGAAGAAGGAAAATATTAACTGTACATTTATTATCCCATTTAATCCTCCTAACAACCTTTCAAGATCAGGAGTATTCATTGATTGCATTAGCCTGTGCCTTCTTAGACATCTGTAATACAATGAAATAAGTACTAGGACAAAGACATGTATAAACTGCTTTAGGATCACAGACAAGGAAACAACTAACCCTACCTGTGGAGTGGGAGTGTTAGAAAAGCCTATAGAGACTAGATATCTGAGCTGGGTCTTGAAGTGTGAATAGGAATTTACAGGAGAGAAGGGAGTGCCAAATTACTGGCAAGAGGAATATCATGTGACCTCTGAAGAATGAGGCAAGCATATATTTAATGAATACACAAGAAAGCAGTTTATGAAGGTTTAGGCTGTGAAGGAATATTTATCTCAATTTTCAGGTAATGTTGGGGGTTCAGTGGGTGTGATGCTTCTTAGATAGCTTTGGCCTGAGAAAGAAAAAGAGAGACTGGCAAAGGGAGATCTGAAAAGAAAGATCTACTTACTGTCACATTCGTCCTTAAATTAAAAAAAAAAAAAAAAGAAGAAGAAGAAGCCAGGTGCAGTGGCTCATGTCTGTAATCCCAGCACTTTGGGAGGCCAAGGCAGATGAATCACCTGAGGTCAAGTGTTCGAAACCAGCCTGACCAACAAGGTGAAACCCCATCTCTACTAAAAACACAAAAATTAGCTAGGCATGGTGGCAGGCGCCTATAATCCCAGCTATTCGGGAGGCTGAGACAGGAGACAGGAAAAGTGCTTGAAGCTGGGAGGTGGAGGCTGCAGTGAGCTGAGATCGTGCCACTGCACTCCAGCCTGGGCAACAGAGCAAGACGCAGTCTCAAAAAAAAAAAAAAAAATAGAAAGAAAAAGAAAAGGAAAGAAAGATCACACATTTGGGGGAGGAAGATTGGAGAGATGTTGGTCAAAAGATATAAAATTTTAGTTAGAGTAAGATTTAGATTTATTATACAACACGGTGACTGTAGTTAATAAAAATGTACAATACATTTGAAAATTGCTAAGAGTAGATCGTAAATGCAACTCAATGACAAGACAATGGGACTTGGACTGACCTGACTGATTTGTCTTGGGATAGAACATATGCTAAAGTGGCAAGCAGGAATGTCTGGAGAGGGAAAAATGTAAAGGTAGAGACTATCTATTTAGGCCAGTGGCAGTGGGGATGACAAGGAGGGGACAGGTGGGAAAGAAATTCATGAAATCCATCAATGAATGAAATGGACTTATTAAATGATTGGACATAAGGGGTGAGGGAGAGAAGCAGGGGAGTGTAGAATGCCTCAGTTTTCCCTCCTTTGCTTACACCTCAATTACTGAGTGCAGCTCCTAAGTACAGATCTCTTGTGTGTGCCCACTTTTCTCCTTCCCCCTGTCACTACCCTTCTCCAATTTGGTAGTCCAACCCCATGAAATTGTTCACCCTCTTTGCATTCTTTATTCCTCAGGTGATCTTTTAAAAATGCAATTATGGTGGAGCACAGTGGTTCGTGCCTGTAATCCCAGAACTTTGGGAGGCCAAGGCAGGCAGATTACGAGGTCAGAAGTTTGAGACCAGCCTGGCCAACATAGTAAAACCCTGTCTCTACTAGAAATACAAAAAGTAGCTGGGTGTGGTGGCAGGCATCTGTAATCCCAGCTACTCGGGAGGCTGAGGCAGGAGAATCTCTTGAACCTGGGAGGCACAGGTTGCAGTGAGCTGACATCAAGCCATTGCACTCCAGCCTGGGCGACAGAGCGAGACTCTGACTCAAAAAATAAATAAATAAACAAATAAAAATACAAACAAATGGCCAGACTCGGTGGCTCATGCCTGTAATCCCTGCACTTTGGGAGGCCCAGGCAGGTGGATCACTTGAGTTCAACAGTTCGAGACCAGCCTGACTAACATGGAGAAACCCAGTCTCTACTAAAAACACAAAATTAGCTGGGCGGGGTGGCACATGTCTGTAATCCCAGCTACTTGGGAGGCTGAGGCAGGAGAATCACTTGACCTGGGAGTCAGAGGTTGCAGTGAGCTGAGATTGCTCCATTGTACCCTAGCCTGGGCAAAGAAAGCAAAACTACATCTCAAAAAAATAAAAAAAAAATTAGCCAGGCATTCTGGCAGGCACCTGTAATCCCAGCTACTCGGGAGGCTGAGGCAGGAGAATTGCTTAAACCCGTGAGGCAGAGGTTGCAGTGAGCTGAGTTCAAGCCATTGCACTCCAGCCTGGGTGGCAGAGTGAGATTCTGTCTCAAAAAAAAAAAAAAAAAAAAAAAAAGAAAGAAAAGGAAAATAAA
>NW_016107496.1:1871133-1874909 GCF_001604975.1 Cebus imitator
ACCTCCCTCTTCCCAAAATACCACCACACCCTTCCAGTCCCTCTCAATCTCCTTCCCTGCTGCACCGGCTGGCCGGGGAGACGAGAAGGCAGCAAAGGAAAAGATGAAGTGAGGGGCGGGAGGGGCGGCGCGGGTTCCCAACTCCTTTTCTTCCCAAACTGTAGCTCCCTGGGTAGGGAGGGACCCTGAGGCTGCACTTGTAACCGAAGAAGCTTGAGAGCTTTGAGAGCTGGTGCCAGAAAGCTTGGGTTCGATTCCCGGCTCTGCCACTTAGGAGCGGCGCACTCTCCGGTTATTTAATCACCCGCGTCTGGCGAGACCGCGCCCTGAGTGCTTTCGAGGTGCGGGAGAGTTCCGGCTGGAACGCGCCCTCGGAGGACTTGCTGTTATCACGAACAAGGGCGGCAAGAGGGGGGCGGCCTCCTTCCACCTGCTCCCCAGCCCGTGATGGGGTTGCTGCTGATCAGGAATGGCGGGTGACCTCCCGAGCGCGCCCGTGCCCCGCCGGGCCCCACCTGCCCAGGGGCGGCCGCCTGACCCGATGTCCTGACGGAGGAACTGTCACCGTCGGTCCCTGGACGCGGGCGTCGGGGGCAGGGAGGCTCGGCTCGGTCCCCGGCTGCCACCCGTCCAGCCACAGCCCGGTTCGTGTCTTCATTCTCTCACCTTCGCTGGGTTCTGCCTCCCAGGGCCTTCTCACTTGCCCGCTGGAGGTCTGGCTCCCTACCTCCCATCCAGGATTATTGTTCCCGCTACATATTACACCAAGAAGCTTCGGGCCCTTCTGCTTCCCAGGCTGTGCGCTAAGCCCTGGGGCGGATGTGGGGCGAGGCGGGGTGCTAGGCCCGGGCCTGCAGCGCAGAGAGCGGAGGTGGGGGCTGTGTTGTGGGGCGTTCAGGGAGGGAGGGCCCACTTCCGGCTGGGAATCAAGACTGTCAAAGAAGAGACCTCTGAGCTAAGCTTTGAAGAATGGATAGGACCCAAACGGGGAGGAGGCTGCGGACTGAAGTAGGCAGGAAGTGCTGAGAGAAATGGCGAAGTCATTTCAGCCTGACTGGAGCGCGAGGATCTTGGTTAGGGGGCCGGTAAGGATGGATGGAAGGACTTTTTTTTTTTTTTTTTTTTGAGACAGTCTCTCTCTGTCGCCCAGTCTGGAGTGCAGTGGCACAATCTCGGCCTTTTGCAACCTCTACCTTCCAGGTTCAAGCAATTCTCCTGCCTCAGCCTCCCAAGTAGATGGGACTACAGGCGTGCGCCACCACGCCCAGCTAATTTTTGTATTTTCAGTCGAAATGGGGTTTCACCGTGTTGGCCAGGCTGGTCTCGAACTCCTGACCTCAGGTGATCTGCCCACTTCAGCCTCCCAAAGTGCTGGGATTACAGGCCTGAGCCACCACACCCCACCAGCTGGAAGGACTTTTGAGAGCAGAGCTGAGGGACCTTGAATACCAGGCCAGATAAATTCAGTGTAATTCCTGAGGCACTAGCGACCCATTGAAGGTTTTGTTCTTATTTCTCAAAGAGAAGCAGTAAGCATAGTGGGTAAACACACAGGCCTGGAGTTATGCTGGCCCTTCCACCACTTATGACCTGTGTGGTGTGCAACTTAACTTCTCTGTCTCTCCATTTCCACATCTATTAAACAGGATAATACTAATAGTGTAAAGCACTGTTGGGAGCGATAAATGAGATGGTGTTTGCAAAACTCTTACCACAGTCCCTGCCACATAGTAACTCCATGAGTATTACTTATAATTGTTTTGTATCCCTCTGTCTTCCTTTCTGTTCCTTTCCTCTTTCTTTTGATAATATCTCTCTCTTTCATCAAAAAAATAAAAATAAAAAATGATGTTTCAAAATCTGGTTTCCCTGCCCTACCCCTAGGAATCACCCTCTCACACTCAATAAAGTGTCAAACTAAATCAAACTGTAATAGCCAATCTGTAATAATCAAACCATAATAGACAAGGCAAGACTCTGTTTCAAAAAATACAAAACAAACCACCCATAAAACAACAACAAAACTCTAATAGAAACAAATAGAAACAGGTTCCCCTTTAGGAAAACACCTATGTCTCTCCTGAGTGTCCAGGCTCTGGGGAGCCCTGCATGGAGGAAGGGCTATAGTTATTGACATGCTGAACTCATCTCTACTAGAGTTCAACCTCTTTAAAAACAGAGACTGCTGGGTGCGGTGGCTCACACCTGTATTCCCAACACTTTGGGATACCTAGGTGGGCAGATCACCTGAGGTTGGGAGTTTGAAACTAGCCTGACCAACATGAAGAAACCCTGTCTCTACTAAAAATACAAAATTAGCTGGGGGTGGTGACACATGCCTGTAATCCTAGCTATTCAGGAGGCTGAGGCAAGAGAATCCTTTGAACCCAGGAGGCGGAGATTGTGGTCAGTCGAGATCGTGCCATTGCACTCCAGCCTGGGCAACAAGAGCAAAACTCCATCTCAAAACTAACTAAATAAATAAATACAGAGACTGTAGGCTGGGCGTGGTAGCTCACACCTGTAATCCCAGCACTTTGGGAGGCCAAGGTGGGCGGATCACCTGAGATTAGGAGCTCAAGACCCGCCTGGCCAACATGGAGAAACGTTGTCTCTATTAAAATACAAAAATTGTCCAGGTGTGGTGGCACATACCTCCTGTAATCCCAGCTACTCAGGAGGCTGAGGCAGGAGAATCACTTGAACCTGGGAGGCAGAGGTTGCAGTGAACCAAGATCGTGCCACTCACTCCAACCTGGTGACAGAGTGACACTCCATTTAAAAAAAAAAAAAAAAAAATGCAATTACAGCCAAGCACAGTGGCTCATGCCTGTAATCTCAGCACTTTGGGAGACCAGGGCAGCAGATCACCTGAGGTCAGGAGTTCAAGACTAGCCTGGCCAACAGGGTGAAACCCTGTCTCTACCAAAAACACAAAAGTTAGCCAGGCATGGTGGTGCGTGCTTGTAATCCCAGCTTCTCAGGAAGCTGAGGCAGAAAAATCACTTGAATCCGAGAGGCAGAGGTTGCAGTGAACTGAGATCATGCCACTGCTCTCCAGCCTGAGTAACAGAGCGAGTCACTGTCTCAAAAAATAAAATTTAATTTAAACTTTAAAAAATTAGCTGTGTACAGTGGCTCATATTTGTAATCCTAGCACTTTGAAAGACCAAGGTAGGCAGATCACTTGAGGTCAGGAGTTTGTGACCAGCCTTGCCAACAAAATGAGATCTCGTCTCTACTAAAAATACAAAATTTAGCTGGGCATGGTGGTGCATGCCTATAATCCCAGCTAATCAGGAGGCTGATGCAGAATTGCTTGAACCCAGGAGGTGGAGGTTGCCGTAAGCCGAGATTGCGCCACTGCACTCCAGCCTGGGCGACAATTTGAGACTCTGTCTCAAAAAAAAAGAAAAAAGTTAAAATGTAATTCTACCACAAAAATGATAACTATGTGAAGTAATACATAGGTTAATTAATGAGCTAGATTTGGCCAGACATGCCATGGCTCGCACCTGTAATCCCAGTGCTTTGGGAAGCCAAGATAACAGGATCACCAGAAGCCAGGAGTTCAAAATCAGCCTGGGCAATACATCAAGACTTCCTCTCTACAAAAAAACTTAAAAATTAGGCTGCTGTGCTTATGGAGTAGCCATTCATTTTTTCCTTTACTTTCTGTCTTTTTTTTTTTTTTTTTTTTTTTTTTTTTTGTTTGAATGTTTTTTTATTTTTAGCATAGATTTTGAGTCTTTCAATCTAAACTCTCAGAGCAACAC
>NW_016107496.1:1877324-1910941 GCF_001604975.1 Cebus imitator
ACCTCCCTCTTCCCAAAATACCACCACACCCTTCCAGTCCCTCTCAATCTCCTTCCCTGCTGCACCGGCTGGCCGGGGAGACGAGAAGGCAGCAAAGGAAAAGATGAAGTGAGGGGCGGGAGGGGCGGCGCGGGTTCCCAACTCCTTTTCTTCCCAAACTGTAGCTCCCTGGGTAGGGAGGGACCCTGAGGCTGCACTTGTAACCGAAGAAGCTTGAGAGCTTTGAGAGCTGGTGCCAGAAAGCTTGGGTTCGATTCCCGGCTCTGCCACTTAGGAGCGGCGCACTCTCCGGTTATTTAATCACCCGCGTCTGGCGAGACCGCGCCCTGAGTGCTTTCGAGGTGCGGGAGAGTTCCGGCTGGAACGCGCCCTCGGAGGACTTGCTGTTATCACGAACAAGGGCGGCAAGAGGGGGGCGGCCTCCTTCCACCTGCTCCCCAGCCCGTGATGGGGTTGCTGCTGATCAGGAATGGCGGGTGACCTCCCGAGCGCGCCCGTGCCCCGCCGGGCCCCACCTGCCCAGGGGCGGCCGCCTGACCCGATGTCCTGACGGAGGAACTGTCACCGTCGGTCCCTGGACGCGGGCGTCGGGGGCAGGGAGGCTCGGCTCGGTCCCCGGCTGCCACCCGTCCAGCCACAGCCCGGTTCGTGTCTTCATTCTCTCACCTTCGCTGGGTTCTGCCTCCCAGGGCCTTCTCACTTGCCCGCTGGAGGTCTGGCTCCCTACCTCCCATCCAGGATTATTGTTCCCGCTACATATTACACCAAGAAGCTTCGGGCCCTTCTGCTTCCCAGGCTGTGCGCTAAGCCCTGGGGCGGATGTGGGGCGAGGCGGGGTGCTAGGCCCGGGCCTGCAGCGCAGAGAGCGGAGGTGGGGGCTGTGTTGTGGGGCGTTCAGGGAGGGAGGGCCCACTTCCGGCTGGGAATCAAGACTGTCAAAGAAGAGACCTCTGAGCTAAGCTTTGAAGAATGGATAGGACCCAAACGGGGAGGAGGCTGCGGACTGAAGTAGGCAGGAAGTGCTGAGAGAAATGGCGAAGTCATTTCAGCCTGACTGGAGCGCGAGGATCTTGGTTAGGGGGCCGGTAAGGATGGATGGAAGGACTTTTTTTTTTTTTTTTTTTTGAGACAGTCTCTCTCTGTCGCCCAGTCTGGAGTGCAGTGGCACAATCTCGGCCTTTTGCAACCTCTACCTTCCAGGTTCAAGCAATTCTCCTGCCTCAGCCTCCCAAGTAGATGGGACTACAGGCGTGCGCCACCACGCCCAGCTAATTTTTGTATTTTCAGTCGAAATGGGGTTTCACCGTGTTGGCCAGGCTGGTCTCGAACTCCTGACCTCAGGTGATCTGCCCACTTCAGCCTCCCAAAGTGCTGGGATTACAGGCCTGAGCCACCACACCCCACCAGCTGGAAGGACTTTTGAGAGCAGAGCTGAGGGACCTTGAATACCAGGCCAGATAAATTCAGTGTAATTCCTGAGGCACTAGCGACCCATTGAAGGTTTTGTTCTTATTTCTCAAAGAGAAGCAGTAAGCATAGTGGGTAAACACACAGGCCTGGAGTTATGCTGGCCCTTCCACCACTTATGACCTGTGTGGTGTGCAACTTAACTTCTCTGTCTCTCCATTTCCACATCTATTAAACAGGATAATACTAATAGTGTAAAGCACTGTTGGGAGCGATAAATGAGATGGTGTTTGCAAAACTCTTACCACAGTCCCTGCCACATAGTAACTCCATGAGTATTACTTATAATTGTTTTGTATCCCTCTGTCTTCCTTTCTGTTCCTTTCCTCTTTCTTTTGATAATATCTCTCTCTTTCATCAAAAAAATAAAAATAAAAAATGATGTTTCAAAATCTGGTTTCCCTGCCCTACCCCTAGGAATCACCCTCTCACACTCAATAAAGTGTCAAACTAAATCAAACTGTAATAGCCAATCTGTAATAATCAAACCATAATAGACAAGGCAAGACTCTGTTTCAAAAAATACAAAACAAACCACCCATAAAACAACAACAAAACTCTAATAGAAACAAATAGAAACAGGTTCCCCTTTAGGAAAACACCTATGTCTCTCCTGAGTGTCCAGGCTCTGGGGAGCCCTGCATGGAGGAAGGGCTATAGTTATTGACATGCTGAACTCATCTCTACTAGAGTTCAACCTCTTTAAAAACAGAGACTGCTGGGTGCGGTGGCTCACACCTGTATTCCCAACACTTTGGGATACCTAGGTGGGCAGATCACCTGAGGTTGGGAGTTTGAAACTAGCCTGACCAACATGAAGAAACCCTGTCTCTACTAAAAATACAAAATTAGCTGGGGGTGGTGACACATGCCTGTAATCCTAGCTATTCAGGAGGCTGAGGCAAGAGAATCCTTTGAACCCAGGAGGCGGAGATTGTGGTCAGTCGAGATCGTGCCATTGCACTCCAGCCTGGGCAACAAGAGCAAAACTCCATCTCAAAACTAACTAAATAAATAAATACAGAGACTGTAGGCTGGGCGTGGTAGCTCACACCTGTAATCCCAGCACTTTGGGAGGCCAAGGTGGGCGGATCACCTGAGATTAGGAGCTCAAGACCCGCCTGGCCAACATGGAGAAACGTTGTCTCTATTAAAATACAAAAATTGTCCAGGTGTGGTGGCACATACCTCCTGTAATCCCAGCTACTCAGGAGGCTGAGGCAGGAGAATCACTTGAACCTGGGAGGCAGAGGTTGCAGTGAACCAAGATCGTGCCACTACACTCCTGCCTGGGCAACAAGAGTGAGACTCCATCTAAAACAAAAAACAAAAAAAATAGAGATGGTAGCTTATTCATCCCATCCTGTCCCCTACCTAACAATGTGTCTCACCCACAGTAAGTCCCTGCTCTATACCAGCGCTTCTCAAACCTTAGCATGCATCAGAATCCCCTGGAGAGCTTGGTAACATACAGATCGCTAGAGACCATCATGGAGTTTCTCATTCCGTCGGTTTTCCATAGGTCCCAAGAATTTTCATTTTGAACACATTCCTAGGTGATGCTGATGCTGCAGATCTGGGAACCACATCTAGAGAACTGCTGCTCTATAACAACATGTTGAATGGCTGTATCTGAGACGGTGAAGTAGCCTCACCATCCCCTTCCCAAGCTCAGCTGGTCATCAGCATTGAAAATACAGCTCCAAGGCTTAAAATCATGAGGTGTGGAACTCAGGAATTTTCTAAAAATTATCTTCCCAGGTGATTCTGATGTGCAAATAGGTTTGGCGTTCTACTGCCACACACAGTCCTGTACTCTGCCAGCCTTGGCTAACTCCTGACCCAAGCAAAGGCCACCACCTGTCTGCACTGTCTTCACGACACACCTTGCTGCTCTGGGTTCACAATGGCTGAAACCATAGAGAGATAGGCTGCCAAGAATGAGAGGAAAATAGCTGGTTCTAAGAGGCAGACCAGAGATTCATGTAAATTGTAACAAGTGCCACTTCTACTAACTGTTAATTCTGAAAGACAAGCTAGGAGCCAGTTCTCCCCAGTCAGACCTGGAGTTAAATTCAGCTGTCTCCCTCCCTATTCAACTTCCCTCTGTTACCCTCTGCTTCTGTTACCTCCAGTGTGAACATAACCTACTTCACAGGGTTGAGCTGAAGATTAAATAAGTGGTTATGGCCAGTACAGTGGCTCACGCCTGTAATCCCAACATTTCGGAGGCCGAGGCAGGTAGATCACAAGGTCAGGAGTTCAAGACCAGCCTGGCCAACATGGTGAAACACCCGTCTCTACTGAAAAATACAAAAATTAGACCCAACTACTCAGGAGGCTGAGGCAGAAGAATTGCTTGAACCCAGGAGGCAGAGGTTGCAGTGAGCCGCGATTGTGCCACTGCACTCCAGCCTGGGTGACAGACTGAGACTCCGTCTCAAAAAAAGAAAGAAAAAAAGAGGTTATGGGGCTGGGCATGGTGGATCAGCACTTTGGGAGGCCGAGGCAGACAGATCACCTGAGGTCAGGAGTTTGAGACCAGACTGACCGACATGGAGAAACCCCATCTCTACTAAATATACAAAATCAGCCTGGCATGGGAGTGCATGCCTATAATCCCAGCTACTCTGGAGGTTGAGGCAGAAGAATCACTTAAACCTGGAAGGTGGAAGTTGCAAAAAGCCGAGATTGCAACACAGCACTCCAGCCTGGGTAACAAGAGCAAAACTTTGTCTCAAAAAAAGAGGTTATGGACGCCAAGCTCCTTTCCCCAGTCACTTTGCTTTTTTTTTTTTCTTTTTCTTTTTTTCTTTTTTTTTTGAGACAGAGTCTCACTCTGTCACCGAGGCTGGAGTGCACTGGGGCAATCTCAGCTCACTGCAACATCTACCTCCCAGGTTCAAGCAATTATCCTGCCTCAGCTTCCGGAGTAGCTGGGATTACAGGCATGCGCCACCATGCCCAGCTAATTTTTGCATTTTTAGTAGAGACAGGGTTTCACCATGTTGGCCAGGCTGGTCTCAAACTCCTAATCTCAGGTGATCTGCCCACCTCGGTCTCCCAAAGTGCTGGGATTACAGGGTGAGCCACCACACCTGCCATCACTTTGCTGTGTACGAAAACTTCCATACATATTTAATTGGATTTTCACATCAGTCATGAGGAGTAAGAAAGACATTATGGTTCTCTCCCATTTTACCATTGAGAAGCCTGAGTCTCAGAGAGGTTAAATGACTTACCTAGATGGGTGGATCACCTGAGGTCAGGAGTTCAAAACCAGCCTGGCCAACATGGTGAAACCTTGTCTCTACTAAAAATACAAAAATTAGACAGGCATGGAGGTGGGCACCTGTAATCACAGCTACCCGGGGGCCTGAGCAAGGAGAATTGCTTGAACCTGGGAGGTGGAGGTTGCAGTGAGCTGAGGTCCTGCCACTGCACTCCAGCCTGGGCGACAGAGCAAGACTCCATCTCTAAACAAACAAACAAACAAACTTGCCTAGAGATTAAATGACTCAACCTAGAGGTTAAATGACCTGCATGGCCTGAGTATGTAGGGGAAGGGTCTTTAAGCAGAGCTGGTTGCTCCTCTCCACTCATCCCTGTATTTGTTCTTTTGACATCTCCTTCCCATAGGTCATATTTTATGGGCATATTTTACCTGAATCTGAATGGTAAGGAAATAAGGTGGGGGCTCCCTGCCCCTATTGGAGACAACCCTGCCCCCTCCTCCCAACCCTGTCTGCACCTTCCTCCCTATTTAAGCCCTTGCAGTCCCTTTGACAAACATCTACCTTAAATTCAAATTTTGGCACAACTTCTCTAGCTGAGTGAATTTTACCAGGTCCCTTCCTCTCTCTAGGTCTCATCTATGACATAAGAAGCAATATAGATCTGTGGTTCCCAAACTGTAGTACCCTTGGAGTGATCATGAGAGACTCAGCCCCTGGCCTCCATAAAGTCTGAGTAGCCCATCTGTGTGTAACTGACTGTGTAACTGTGTGATTACTGGGAGATGAGATCCAAATGAGCTTTAATGATGCAATCCAGAACTCAATCATTATGTATTTTCTCAGTCAAAAGATAACAAAAGTACAACTATCACCATATGGTCATGGTCAGGGAAATTTTTTGGGGAAATAGAAAGGTTGGGCTGGGTTCTATAAATTACCTTAAAATAATTTAAAATTAAAAATAAATAAATAATTTAAAAGGTTGGGCCAGACACGGTAGCTCACACCTGTAATCCCAATGCTTTCAGGGGCTGAGGCAGGGGGATCGCTGAAGGCCAGGTGTTCTATACCAGCTTTGGCAGCATAGTGAGAGCCCATCACTGCCAAAAAATTTTTTTAATTATTATTATTGAGACAGCGTCTTGCTCTGTCGCCAAGGCTGCAGTGCAATGGCGCGATCTGGGCTCACTGCAACCCTCACCTTCCAGGTTCAAGCCATTCTCCTGCCTCAGCCTCCCAAGTAGCTGAGATTACAGGTGAGCCTACCACACCTGGCAAATTTTGTGTTTTTAGTAGAGACGGGGTTTCACCATATTGGCCAGGCTGGTCTGGAACTCCTGACCTACAAGCGATTCACCCAGCTCAGCCTCCCAAAATGCTGGGATTACAGGCGTGAGCCACCGCTCCCGGCTTAAATTTAAAAAATAAAAAGGTTATCAGCTGCCATCCTACACGGCCACGTGAGAGCAATCGCTTTGGGCCACCAGGGGACGCTGTAGCACATGTGCAACGCCAAAGCTGAGGCCCAGGGTGAGCAGGCAGCACTAACCGGAGAGAGGGGTGGGGTCAAGGTTCTGGCCCAGGCTCTATAGATCACACTTAAGACCTGTTAGACTTAAGACTCTGTAAGGGAGGTGTCTCTCCAGAGCTGGGGGAGGTAAGGGTCCTAGAAGGGGGCGACCCGTCCCAGGTCCGCAGCACTGGACCCACACCTGCATGGGGGCCCCTGTGGCAGCCAGAGGCCATTTCTGACTGGTTGGACCTTGGAGGCATAGAAACAGAGCTTCTCAAATTCCACCTCAGCTATCCTCAGACAAGAAGGGACTGAGAGGAGAAAAGGTTCCTAACAAGGCAGGATGGCCATCCCAAGTGAGTGGCTTCCCACAGACCTCGCAAGTGCAGGGAATGGATGGAGACCTATGCAGTCTGGGAAGCTGTTCTGAAGGTGGAGCTGAGACAATCAGAGGAGAGGAGGAAGGGCACGCCAGGCAGGGAGGTTTGTCTAGAGAGGGGATAATTCTGAGATCTTTGCTGACATGCGGGACCCGCCTTGTCCAGCAATAGAAGGCTGCAGCTCACTTCCAGAAGAGAGGACTGAGAGGCCAGAACCTTCCTTCCACTCCCTTCCCTCCCCTGCTGAACCCCAGGCAGAGCTCCACCCAGCTCCACCACTCCAGCCAGGACTTTCTCCCTAGGAGGGGCCAGAGAGCCTCACGGGGAGAAGCCAGCCAGAGGCTGAAGCCCTCTCCACTCATAAACCGTCAGGATCCAGAAAATCTTCTGGCCCAACCCGAATATACACTCAAACAGAGGGACACCCACCATGATGAGACACAGGGACTCTATCCTACCATGGGAAAAACAGACAGATACACATGCACACACACACACACGCAGGCACACACGCACGCACGCGCGCACACACACACACACACACACACACACTCAGGGCTGATGTTAGCAGAACAAATGCAGTAGGATCCAGGGCCTCTGGCCTCCTAGCTTCTCAGGTGGGAGCGATGGACTCCGCCTGCCTCGCTCCTGCTCTAGAGGTGCCACCCTTCTCCTTTCCAGCCAAGCCCCACTCATCCGCTCTTCCCTTCTCATAGATTTCAGCTGGCTCTGATCTGCGAATTCTTTCCCACAACCCCTCTGCCCCTCCCCCCCTTGCCTGGGCTCTGGGCACCATCCCTGTCCCCCAGGCTGAGTGCCTCCCAGGATTCTTCCTCCCACCCTCCCACACCTCTGATTCTCCCACAGTGCCTGTCTGAGGTTTGCCAAGTGAGTGCTCCCCAGCAGAGAAGACCAGAAGTGGAGGCAGCCGAAAGAGCAGGGCTGTTCATTTTGGCAAGGCTTCCCTGGGTGGCAGAGGACAGCAGGACAGGCAGGCAGGCTAGCCACTCTGGAGAGGGTGCACACACCCTACCTACCCCCTTTCTCAACAGGACAGTCTCCCAAGCTTGGAATTTTGGTTCCAGCATTTGCCCCCACATACACAGCCTGGTCTGTTTCTCTGGGGCCCCAGGGCCTGCTTCCTTACTGCCTACCAAGCTTTTCCCATCTGCCTTCCAGGGAAACCCTCATTCAGGGAACGCAGAGAAGCTGACTTCCTCCAAATTCAAAGTCTCTTCCAGCCTTCTAGAGACAAGGCCATATGAAACCTGGAATCGTTGCAGCTGCCCCATTTACAGCCCACCCCCTGCTCCCTCCCATCTCATTCCTCCTGCTCCTCCATGCCTCCCTCCTGCCTCTGTGAAGCCTTCAAGGCTGAGAGGGAGGTCAGAACGGAGCCCATCCTGGCAAAATGAGAAAAGATTAGAGCAATACATTTACTGTCAATGGCAATAAGGCTGCCAGAGCAGGGGAGGAGGAATATTTGATTTCAGGCTCTCTGGGGGTCTTGATGGAAGAGCACTGGCAGCCTGCAGCCCCAGGCCTGACGGAGTGAGGAGGGCTGGTCCCAGGCCCCGCTACCTGGGGGCCCTGGTGTCCCAACCCTCCCATCTCTATATCGACCCCATCCTCTGCAGTCACCAGCAGGGCCCAAGCTCCCTCCTCCTCCCCTCCCCTCCTCCCTCCCTCTCAACTGCCAAACTTGTTTCCCTGCAGCAGTTTTTCTACCCAGTGCAGGGTGATGGAGCAGAAAGAACACTGCTCTGGGGGCTGGAGAGGAGGCCTGGGTTCTAACCCCCCTACAGCTTCCAAGTGCAGGGATTTCGTTCAAGTCACTGAACCTCTCTAAGCCTTGGGGCAGCATGGGTGGGGGAGAGAACACTGCATTCCGTGGCCCTAGACCCTAGCGGAGGCTCAGCCACTCACTGCTTCACTGGTCCTGGGCAACATCATTTAACCTCTGAGCTGTGGTTTATTCATCTATAAAATGAGGATGACGCAAATGTAAGGCCTGCGCCCTAAGGTGATAGTATCAACAAAGCCAGAGACATGAAAGTTATAAACAATCGTACCAATAGCATTGTCCTCTTACAAGACAATGAGATTCGGCAGAGCGAAGTGGATCACGCCTGTAATCCCAGAAGTTTGGGAGGCTGAGATGGGCGGATCACGAGGTCAAGAGATCATGACCATCCTGGCCAACATGGTGAAACCCCGCCTCTACTAAAAATACAAAAATTAGATTAGCCGGGCGTGGTGGCACACGCCTGTAATCCCACCTACTCAGGAGGCTGAGGCAGGAGAATCACTTGAACCCAGGAGGCGGAGTTTGCAGTGAGCCAAGATCGTACCACTGCACTCCAGCCTGGCGACAGAGGGAGACTCCATCTCAAAAACAAACAAACAAAAAAAGACATCGAGATTCCTGGTGTGTTCCCTGGCTGAAGACTGGGCCTGGACACAGCTTCATAGGGTTCCTTCTTGTCTTAGGATCCCAGGTCTGAGCCCTGCCTCCCGAAGTGGGATGAGGGCACAGTCTGTCTGGGAAAGGAGAGAAGGCAATTTCTTGGACAAACAACCCTGAACTGAGAGGAGGAGTTGTCAACTCTCAGACCAATCCTGAAAGACATTCTGGAGGGGTAGGTTTGAGAGGCAGTTGGTCGATACTGCCTCCTTCCTAATTCCCCCTACCCTCTTGTCTCCTGTGAATGATGCCCCCTGGAGTGGTGGAGGGTGGCAGGCCTGCCTGGATGCAGAACGAGACAACTTCCACCCAGCCTCCAGTGAGTGGACAAGGTGATAGAGAGGAGACGGTGGGCAGAGGCTGGTGATGGAGTGAGCAGGCTGCCGTGTGCCAAGCACCATGCAGATATATGAAGTGTTTTTCATCTATCTGGCCCATACAACAGCCTGAGAGGTAGTAGGTATAGTGGATGTGGCAGTTGAATAATTGCCCGTTGTTACCAGCTGGAGGAACTGAGACTCAGGTTGGATGGATCCCATCGCTCCATACTGCCTCCCATTGGAGCAGTGAGTTGGAGGCCTCAGCCTCAGGCCTGTCTCCCCAGGCCTGAGCTGGAAACTGGACAGATCTTTAAACTGCTCTAAACCATAGTTTTCTCATCTGTTAAACAGGATGGCACAGAGACTGCTCTGGAAAGTATAGGGTCATGCACAAATGTATAATGCATTATACCTCCATATGCTTCTTTTCTGCTTCCAACCTCATCTCTCACTGCTCTCCTGCTTGGCCTTCCCTCTGGCTAGATCTCCTCACTTCATTTTTTCACCTGAAGCCTCAGGCTGACTCATGTCTTTCCCTTCCTCCTCTGCCTAGCCAAATCTCTATGATCCCCTGGATTTGGGGACCCCTCCTCCATGAAGCCTTCCCTCCCACCCTGACCCACAGTGGCAATAAGCATAGGCTTCCTTGACTTACCACTTTTTTCTTTTTCTTTTTCTTTTTCTTTTTTTTTTTTTGAGGCAAAGTCTCACTCTGTCACCCAGGCTGGAGTGCAGTGGCACGATCTTGGCTCAATGCAACCTCCACCTCCCGGGTTCAAGAGATTCTCTTGCCTCAGCCTCCTAGTAGCTGGAATTATAGGTGCCTGCCACCATGCCTGGCTAATTTTTTGTATTTTTAGTAGAGACGGGGTTTCACCACATTGTCCAGGCTGCTCTCAGACTCCTGACCTTAAGTGATCCACCCACCTTGGCCTCCCAAAGTGCTAGGATTACAGGCATGAGCCACTGCGCCCAGCCTTACCTTTCACTTTATATGAACATGTCCTAATCTCTTAACTAGAGTCCCCAGCTGATTCTCTGAGGGCACAGACTATGTCTTTTGTCTCTTCATAACCTTGGGGCTTGCATAAGGTCTGGCACATACTGGATACTAGGAAGAATTTTGCAGCTACTATTGGTGACTGGTGGTGATGCTCATGATGGGATCCATATTTAAGTATGAAATAGTCGTGGTGATGGTGGTGATGTGTGATGGCAGTTTTTGTGGTGAGTTTGAGAGCATGGTGGCGATGGGAGTGATGATGGTGATATTGATGATGTGAATTTGAAGATGGCGGTGGTGATGGTGGCTCTATTAGTTATCCATTGCTGCATAACAAATTACCCCAAAAACTTAGGAGCTTAAAACAACATGCATTTATTACCTAGCAGTTTACATGGGTTAGAAATTTGAGCATGGCGGGCCGGGCGCGGTGGCTCAAGCCTGTAATCCCAGCACTTTGGGAGGCCGAGGCGGGTGGATCACGAGGTCAAGAGATCAAGACCATCCTGGTCAATACGGTGAAACCCCGTCTCTACTAAAAATACAAAAAATTAGCTGGGCATGGTGGCGCATGCCTGTAATCTCAGCTACTCAGGAGGCTGAGGCAGGAGAATTGCCTGGACCCAGGAGGCGGAGGTTTCGGTGAGCCGAGATCGCGCCATTGCACTCCAGCCTGGGTAACAAGAGCGAAACTCCGTCCCAAAAAAAAAAAAAAAAGAAATTTGAGCATGGCTTAGGGCCGGGTGCCTCTGGCTCAGGGCTCTCACAAAGCTGCTACCAAGGTGTGGGCCGGGGCTGTAGCCTCATCTGTTACCTCAACTGGAAGCAACCTACTTCCAAGTTCACACACATCGTTGTTGGCAGGATTCAGTCCATTTTAGGCTCTTGGACCTTGATTAGTGTAGCACTGGGGTCTTCCTGAATTCCTTGCCATGTGGGCTTCTCCATGGGATAGCTGACAACATGGCAGCTAGCTTTCCTCAGTGCAAGTGAGAGCATAGCCAAGACAGAAGCCACCGGGTTTTTGTAGCCTAATCCTGAAGTGACATCCCATCCCCTCTGCTGAAGTCTATTCACTAGAAGTGAGTCATTAAATACAACCCACACTCAAAGGGATAGGATTGCACAAGGGCATGAATGCCAGGAGGTGGGGGTCACTGTGAGCCATCTTAGAGGCTGCCCACCACAACAGCAGTGGCGGTGATGATGACAGTAGAGAAGCTGGAGGGTGGTGATTAGATCAGGGAGGCCAGGGTGTTTGAGAGTGAAAGCATTGGTACTCTACTAGAATTGAAAAGTGGTTCCTTCAAACTGGATCTGAGCCGCGGCATTCAGTTGGCCAGAGCCAGATATACGAGACTCACTCTCCCCCACAGTTGTTCTAGCCCCATTCCAGGTCCAGGCCCACAGCCATTCCCCTAGAGTCCTCACTACCCATTGCTTTCTCTGCCAATCACTCCCACTCCAGGGTGCTCTTCTCTTTTAGACAATTAATAAGTTAAGTAATGGCCAAATGGAGAGCAATTACCTCCAGCTCTCCAAGGGTGGATGGGGAAAATGTGGTCAGAGGCCCAGAGGAGATGGAGAGGTGCTGCCAGTTTGGGGGCTGGACTGTGGTTCTTTCAACTTGGATAAAGCCATCTACCCAATTCTATACTGAACCCCAGATCCTCGGTCTGCCACACCCCTTAGACACTGCGCACCCCACCATCACCTTATCTTCCCTGTCTCAGTCCTTCACATAGGCTTTAGATCAGAGCTTCACTGAGCCCATGGGAGCCCATCCACTCTAGTCCCGGCCTCCATGTCCTACCTCTAATTCTCCCTACTTCTGATGATTTCCTATTTCTTGAAATTCCCCCAACACGACCCCAAGTTTTTTGTTTTGTTTGTTTTGAGACAGAGTCTTGATGTGCTATCCACGCTGGGGCTGGAGTGCAGTGGTGCGATCTTGGCTCACTGCAACTTTTGCCTCCTGGATTCAAGCAATTTTCCTGCCTTAGCCTCCCGAGTAGCTGGGATTACAGGCACCCACCACCACGCCCAGCTAATTTTTGTATTTTGGGTAGTGACAGGGCTTCACCATGTTGGCCAGGCTGGTCTCGAACTCCTGACCTCAAATGATCCACCTGCCTCGGCCTCCCAAAGTGCTGGGTTTACAGGCCTGAGCCACTGTGCCTGGCCCACCCCTGTTTTTGATAAGCACAGAAGGTGGTTATTTTTTTTGT
Organism: Cebus imitator; assembly: GCF_001604975.1. NCBI lineage: Eukaryota > Metazoa > Chordata > Mammalia > Primates > Cebidae > Cebus > Cebus imitator. The sequence continues at coordinate 1,889,936 of NW_016107496.1, forward strand.
TTTTTTGAGAAGAAGTTTCACTCTTGTTGCCCAGGCTATAGTGCAGTGGTGCAATCTCGGCTCACTGCAACCTCTGCCCCTAGGGTTGTAGCAATTCTCCTACCTCAGCCACTCGAGTAGCTGGGATTACAGGCACCTACCACCACACCCAACTAATTTTTTGTATTTTTTAATAGAGATGGGGTTTCGCCACATTGTCCAGGCTGGTCTCAAACTCCTGACTTCGTGATCTGCCTGCCTTGGCCTCCCAAAGTACTGGGATTACAGGCATGAGCCACCACAACCAGCTAGGGCTCATCTTTTCTGAAGCCTTATCCCTGCAATGATCATCACCAAGTTTAGGCCTGGCAAGCCATAATAAGGACTAATTTTTTTTTCTTTGAGATGGAGTCTCACTCTGTCGTCTAGGCTAGAGTGCAGTGGCACGATCTTGGCTCACTGCAACCTCTGCCTCCCAGGTTCAAGCAATTTTCCTGCCTCAGTCTCCTGAGTAGCTGGGATTACAGGCATACACCACCACACCCAGCTAATTTTTGTATCTTTAGTAGAGACAGGGTTTCACCATGTTGGTCAGGCAGGTCTCCTGACCCAGTGATCTACCCACCTAGGCCTCCCAAAGTGCTGGGATTACAGGCACGAGCCGCCATGCCCGGCACAATAAGGACTAATTAATAGAAAAGTCTCTTCAGGTAGCCAGATGATAGTGGGTACCACGGGGGCCAAGTTCTCTTGCAGTCGGGTCACCAGGGGTAAAAGATATTAGACAAGGAGTCAAGACACCAGGATTCTAATCCTGGTTTTGTCACTAATTATGCCTGTGATGGTCTCTGGCCTCAGTATCCTCATCTGTTAAATGATAAAGGTAAAAGATGGATTGGACCATCCAGTTCCATAAACACATGCCTGTAATCCCAGCTACTCAGGAGGTTGAGGTGAGAGGATCCCTTGAGCCCAGGAGTTCAAGTCCAACCTGGGCAACATAGAGAGACCCTGTCTCAAATACATACATAAATTAGGGAGGAAAAGGGGGAAAAGGTTAACACTGACATAGATAACCTTGCAATTTATACCAATTTGGTTTTTTGTTTGTTTGTTTTGAGATGGAGTCTCGCTCAGTTGCCCAGGCTGGAGCACAGTGGTATGAGCTTGGCTTACTGCAAACTCCACCTCCCACGTTCAAGTGATTCTCCTGCCTCAGCCTCCGGAGTAGCTGGGATTACAGGTATGCACCACCATGCCCAGCTAATTTTTTATTTTGAAATGGAGTCTCACATTGTTGCCTGGGCTGGAGTGCAATGGCCCAATTTCAGTTCACTCCAACCTCCACCTCCCAGGTTCAAGTGATTCTCCTGCTTCAGTCTCCCGAGTAGCTGGGATTACAGGTGCCTGCCAACATGCCCAGCTAATTTTTGTATTTTTAGTAGAGGCAGGGTTTCACTATATTGGACAGGCTTGTCTCTAATGCCTGACCTCGTGATCCATCTGCCTCGGCCTCCCAAAGTGCTGAGCTTACAGGCGTGAGCCACTGCACCCAGCCTTTTTTGTATATTTAATAGAGAAGAGGTTTCACCATGTTGGTCAGGCTCGTCTCGAACTCCTGACCTCAAGTGATCCACCTTCCTTGGTCTCCCAAAGTGCTGGGATTGCAAGCAGGAGCCACCATGCCTGGCCAAAATTTTTAAGATAAATATTATACTAGAAAAAAAAAATAGGTTGGGCATGACTCACACCTATAATCCCAACACTTTTCGAAGCCAAGACAGGCAGATCCCTTGAGCTCAGGAGTTCAAGACCAGCCTAGACAAAATGGTGAAATACCATCTCTACAAAAAATACAGAAATTAACCAGGTGTGGTGGCATGTGCTTGTGGCCAGCTACTCAGGAGGCTGAGGTGAAAGGATCACCTGAGCTTGGCAGGTGGAGGCTGCAGTGAGCCGTGACTGTGCCCCTGCACTCCAGCCTGTGTGTCAGTGTGAGCTCCTGCCTCAAAAGAAAAAGAAAGAAAGAAAAAGAAAAAAAGAAACTTATATAATTCTGCTTCCCAGGAAAAGGGTGGAGGTTGAGTGGAAGGTGCTCGCTGCATTAGAAGACTGAGAGCCACATGGCTGAGACAGTAGTTTCTGTTTGCAAAGGAGAATCAAGCCTAGTCATAATAGGGTGCCTTATTTTCTGTGGATTGTAGGAACCTAGGGGCACCCCAACCTTCCTCTTCTGCATCTGGCCAGGCCTCAGGTACAAAAACTTACAATTGCCAGCCCTCATCGATGTGTCCAGTCAGCCACCATCTGCAGTTCCCTCTAAGACATTCCTTTGTTTCAGCAACCATTACAACCTACAGCCCAGGTGTGTCCCAAGAGACATCCTGACCACCCAGACGGTTCCCACCTAGTTCAGGTCTTCACCACGTCCCTCCTGGGCCTCTGTCACACACTCGTAACTGTTTCCTTGCCTCCCACACTCTCCGCCTACGGGACATTCCTCCTCTCCAGTTCTTCTCCCATGTCTTTGGCCAATCTTTCTCAGGTCCCTTTGTCTCTCAGCCTCTTACCTGCCTTCCCTTTCCATTCACCCCTTAAATTTGGATGAAACCCCGAAAGTTTCATCCTTGGCAGTCTCATAATAGTAACATAACAAAAGCAGAAACAACCAGGACTTAATGGGGCTTATGAGGTACAAAGGGCTTCTCACGTGTTTTCATTTGATTCTATGAGGCAAGCTATTATCCCCCATTTAATAGAAGTCAATTTTGCCTTCATGGAGTGTCTGAAAACTGTCATCTCCTTTTTCTTTCCATTGCCACTGCCCTAATTCGAGCTCTTAATACCACGTCTTAGCCCCTTGCTTCAGCGCCCTAGCTGACAATATTGTAGGTCTTAGTGGCTGATGAGAAGGAAGGGATGTAGTTCCAGTTAACCAATTGACCAAGGGCTTTCGACTTAAGTGAACCAGACCAGGCCCCACTCAGAACAGTGGTTACGTGGTGGGCTGTGCTGTAAAGATAAGGTACTCAAAACTAGAATTATTTGGAGAAAAGATTAGGGTCACACGCACACAAAACTAGAAACTATATTGGTATAAGCATAAAGAAGACAATTTCTGATGAAATAGGTGAAGAGCTGTATAATAAACTCCCGGAGAATCTCCTTGGAAGCCCCACCCCGCCAGGATTTGTGTGCCTGGTCTCAAGCCATCTCCAATCAACCCCTTCTGCAGTCTCAGCCTGTTGGAGAAGGTAAACCTCTACTCCCTAGTTCAAGTCAGAAAAAAAATCCTATCTCTGAAAGAAAAAAGAATAAGAATAAAGAATGTAATCTTAGAAATATTAAACAGAGAAATTTAAATTCATGAAATTGTTTTCATAATGGGTGGGTGGACTTTTTTTTCAATAATTGTACTGTTGTATGTTTTGTCTGCTTTTAAAGGTATTTAAAGCTTTTTGTTTGTTTGTTTTTAAGACAAAGTTTAGCTCTCGTTGTCCAGGCTGAAGTGCAATGGCACTATCTCAGCTCATCACAACCTCCACCTCCCAGATTCAAGCAATTCTCCTGCCTCAGCTTCCTAAGTAGCTGAGATTACAGGCATGCGCCACCATGCCTGGCTAATTTTGTATTTTTAGTAGAGACAGGGTTTCTCCATGTTGGTCAGGCTGGTCTCAAACTCCCAACCTCAGGTCGTCCACCTGCTCCAACCTCCCAAAGTGCTGGGATTATAGGCATGAGCCACCACGTCCAGCCGGTGTTTAAAGTTTTTAAGCAAAACTGAGGCAGGAGGATTGCTTGAGACCAGGAGTTTGCGACCAACTGGGGCAATACAGCAAGACCTGGTCTCTATAAAACATACAAAAATCAACGAAGGGTGGTGGCACACGTCTGTAATCCTAAGCTACTTGGGAGGCTGAGGAGGGAGGATTGCTTGAGCCCAAGAGTTCGAGGCTACAGTGAACTATGATTGTGCCACTGCACTCCAGACAGGGCAACAGAATAAGATCCTGTTGAAAAAAAGAAAGAGAGAGAGCGAGAGAGAGAGAGAGAGAGAGAAGGAAAAACAGATTTATGAAGAGTTTGAAGTTTAATTTCATTTGCAAACAATGTTTAAATATTTGAGGAACTATAACATGCTAAATTTGTGTGTTTTTGTTTTTGTTTTTGAGACAGAGTCCCACTCTGTCACCCAGGCTGGAGTGCAGTGGCACGATCTCGGCTCACTGCAACCTCTCACTCCCTGGTTCAAACGATTCTCCTGCCTCAGCCTCCTGAGTAGCTGGGATTACAGTTGACTGCCACAATGCCTGGCTAATTTTTTGTATTTTTAATAGAGACGGGGTTTCTCCATGTTTGCCAGGCTGGTCTCAAACTCCTGACCTCAGGTGATCCGCCCACCTAGGCCTCCCAAAGTGCTGGGATTACAGGTATGGGCCATCGCACCCGACTAATTTGTGAGTTTTTGATTTATCGGTTGTATAAATAATATGGGAATATTTGGAGAAAGTTGAATAGAGATTAATGAATTGGACATCAAATTACAAAAAATAACAAATATGCCTTTCCATACCCAAAAGCACCTGGGATGTTAAAGAATTTATCCTAAGCTTCCTGTCTCTGATTTCTGAGTCTTCAATTGCTCCTCATTCTATTGCTTGCATCTCTGTGACTGTTTCCTCACCTATAAAATGGGATGATCCTGCCTAAGAAGGTGGCTGTGAGGATTTAATAACTCCTTCTGAAGCACTTACTACAGTGCTACATACTTGCTAAATAAATGTTGCCTATCTTTATCATATCCCAATACTACCTTGATCATGCCAACTCCTGCTCAAAACCCTTTAATTGCTCTCCAGTGACCCCAAGGCAAATCCAAGTTCCTCCACACTTTATGTCCTTACCTCTTTCTGGTTCCCAGCCTTGGCACTTCCCTGCCACCTCCAGCCCACAAGACAGATTAAATTCCTCCCTGTGCTTCACCCTGGTCCCCCATCATCATTTTTTTCATACTATTTCTCCACCTGAAACACCTTGCCTCCCTCCCATGCCGTTACATCCAGTTCAAACTCCTATCATCCTTCAAAATCCATCTCAAATACCCTTTTTTCCAATATCCTTTCATGGTCATCTCCAACTCTCTCCTGCCTCTGAACACTTTATTAGTACCTCTTTCCTGGCAAGCATCACATTCTTTCTTGCATCAATTACCTATGTGTCTGGTCATGCCTGCTGAGCCATAAGCTCCTTGAAGGCAGGACCCACTTCTGATTATCTTGAGAAACACAGGGCTGCCCGGCTCAAGGCCTGGCATGTAACAGGTGCTCAGCTAACGGATGGTGGATTTCACTAGCTATGGGTAGCTGTGTCATCTAAGCAGAAAAGGCAGGAACCTGCAGGTTTCCCAGGCCACTCTCACTGACCTGTGTAGACCACGAGGGCATAGAAAGCCAAGGCAGCCAGCAGTCTGCACGTGCCACGGTCCACCAAGCAGATGGCAAGAAGACTGCAGCGCCAGATTCCGGGAGCATGTGGAGCTGTGTGTGCTCAGCTCATCAACATTCCCCGACATTTAGCCCCTCAGTCAGTCAACATTGTTGTTTTAGTCTATTCTGTGCCAGGCACTTTGCGAGGTGCAGTTGACACCAGCCTGGTGTCAGTTCCCAAAGAGGTATGCCTGTGTGCCCGGAGCTCCTGTGTGTGCACATACATGAGCCCACGTGCACGCTCCACACGGCCTCGAGTTCCAGCTCCTGACAAGCTGAGCCGCCTGTGAGCCGAGGCTGAGAGGGCCGCCTATTACCCTGTTTCCAAACAACTCCCCTTTCTGCGCCAGCGCCGCTCCCTCTCCCGTCTGTTTGCCCCTCGCCGCCTCCTCCCTCTGTTGGGGCTGCCGCTGATGATGAAATTTGGCTTGCAACACCTTTTGCCTCCCCTTCCTGCAGGCCTGGGAGAGGATTAAGCCGCTGGAGTCTGAAATCGGAAAGATCCCAGCTTCTGCTCCCCAGCACCTCCCCTCATCCCCTCCCCCTCCCCGCCCATGCAAAACCAGAAAATTAATCTCCCCTTCTGCCTGTGATATGGCGGGCTGCATTACAAGCTGGGCGTCGAGATAAAGCGGGGAGCCGCGGGACGGCGGCCCAGCGCCGGGGCCCCGGGTGGGGCCGGCCAGGGAGATAAGGGCCTCCCAGCCCCATGAATTATTCACCGGCACTGCCTCCTCCGGCTCGGCGGCCGCCCTGGGAGCTGAGATTGCGCCTTCCAGAGGGGCCTGGGTAGGGTGGGAGGCGGGTCCGTGGGGAAGGGCAGCCGGCTGTAGAGGGGTCTTACTATGGGGAATGGGGAGAAGGGAGGACTGTACTTAGCTGGGGGACAGCTCAGAGACAAAAGCGCCTTGAAGAACCAACGGATGCAGAAGAAGGTGTCCCCAGGCCCTGGGAAGCCCAGACCCGGCCTGAGCCCCGGCTGGGTTGCTCATTATACAACTCATTAAATGCTATTGAGAGGCTACAATTGCCAGGTTCAGGCCAGGTCCCGGCACCCCAGAGCTAGAGAGCCAGTCCCGCCTGAGGATGCCCTCAATACAATGCACCTACCAAAAGCGGGCTGTGTGTGGACCTGGACGAATCCCACTCCCACCGCCTGTCTCAGCCACACCCCTCCCCGCTCCCCTCCTCTGGTAGTCAAGACAGCTGCTGCTCCCTCTGGGGGAGCACCCCGACTTGAGGGGGTGCAAGAAGAGGACAGAGGACAGATCTGTTCCCAGGGCAGCCAGAGCCCCCAAAACAGAGAACGCAGTTGGTGTATGGAGGGGTCAGTGCTAGGGCAGGGAGATAACCCTGGGAAGCTTCCTGGGAGAGGAAGTAACCCTAGGCAAGATGTGAACCTTTTGTTTCTCTTTTCTTGCTTGTTCTCAAAGACCCAGAAGTTGAAAGCAGGGAAGGACTGTAACAGTCTCTTCCCTATCTCAAAGTCTCTATCTTTCCATCTCTCCTTACCTACCCTTCTTTCTCTCTTCTATCCTCTCAATCTCTGTCTCCCTTCCTCCCTCTCACTCCGTATTGTGTGTCCATCTGCCCTTTGAAGCTCTGCCTGGGCTCCGATTTCTCCACCTCTCTCTTTCTCTCTCTCTCCACAGAGGCTCCCTCTGTCTCCCAGGCTGGAGTGCAGTGGCCCGATCTCGGCTCACTGCAACTTCTGCCTCCCGGGTTCAAGGAATTCTCCCTGCCTCGGCTTCCTGAATAGCTGGGATTATGGCACCCACCAACATGCCCAGCTAATTTTTGTATTTTTAGTAGAGATGGGGTTTCACCATGTTGGCCAACTCCTGCCCTCAAGTGATTCACCCACCTCAGCCTCCCAAAGTGCTGGGATTACAGGTGTGAGCCGCCGCACCTGGCCTATTGTCTTTTTAATCCTTTCCTTCTAAAGTCTTGACTCTCCAAATGACATGTTGACACACAAATTGTAATGTGTCATAGAGGGAAGGTGGCCATCTGCTACCCCCCACCACCCTAACTGGGGAGAAAAAAGAAGGGTTCAGCATGGTCCTAGATGTGCAGACAACTGCTGAGACCCAGACAGAGGCATGGGGAGAGAGAGAACTGGCCTAAGAAAGACAGCCTGAGACGGGAAGGAGAGGTGCTGGGAGATGGTGAGGACCAGAGGGCACTCCTTCAGGACTGCAGAGGCAGACACCTGCCTGACAGGCAACCTTGAACCCATCGACTCCTGTAGCAGATACAGAGACCTATGTTCACGAACCAGTGGGCAAGGCACATTTGTTGAGACCCACATTCAAGTTGGAGAGGGAAAGGTGCTGAATGGGAAAGGGAGAAGAGATGGAGAGTGAAGAGGGGGCTAGATTAGAAGGAGGAAGTGGAGAGGAGGAGAGGGTGAGTCCCTGAAGGATGAAGAAGACAGAAACTTGAGTGGGAAAAGGGAGAAAAAGCTGAGTGGAGGAGGAGAGAGGAGATTAGAAAGAGGAATGAGAAAAGAAAAGAGACAGGATAGCATAGGGTGGGGGAGAAAGCGTGGGTGAGGATAGCAGATAAGTGTGGGAGTGGGGTAAGAGGAGGATTTGGACCAGCAAAAAGAGAAAGTAGTGGAGAAGATGAGGGTTATGGGGGGGGGCGGGCAACGTGGAGTGTGGAGGGTGGGGGAGGCTGTGTTGCTGGGTCCCATCAGCCTTAGGTCCCCAGCCCCTTCCCAATGCGTGCTAATTAACTCCTTAATTGTCTCTGCATTTGCTGAGCCGGCAGATGAAGTGGATGCAGACAGATTGGGGCTCGTGTGATTTCACGCACGGGGGAGCGGAGAAGAGCCGCCTGGAAATCCCAGGGGGCTTTGTTCCCCCTTTACCCTCCCTCTTCACCCATCTCTGAGAGGCTGGAGGGCGCTTCTGCACCTAGAGCAGATGCGGCCATCTGCAAGGGAAGCATCCATGGGGAATTTGCCCCCATCAGCCTTTCAGGGAGGATCATAATGCTTGCTACTATTGATGGAACACCCCCTACTGTTTGCTAGACACACATTGTTTCAACAGCATGGGCATTCGCTAGGTTTTATGGTTTCTGGAGAAAAGCAAGACTCAGACAAGCTAGGTTACTTGCCCAGGGCCACACAGCACTGCTGTGACAGAGCTGATGTTTGAATCCAGGGGAGTACAAGGCCAAAGTCCTATGTGGGTCCTGGCTAGATGCCTCCTGCCAGCAGAGGGAGGGAATATCTTGAGGCCCATTTCCCTCTCAGTCTGCAGCAGAGATAAAGGGTACTGAGGTGTAAGGACTGCAGGGACCAGAGAAAATGAAGCATGGAGAAGAAGCTAGGAGGATGCTGAAGGAGCCAGGATCCCCTGTCAGGTCCTGGACAAGGGCTGGGTGGGCCAGAGAAGCAGAAAGAAGTAATGCCACACTAACCACAGCCCGTGGCCTCCTCAAGTGTTACCTTACTGAGGCCCTGCCAACACCAACCTCTTTTCCTGATCCCTGCCCCACAAACCCCTGTCAGAGTGACCGCCCCCCTGCCTCTCTCTGCTGGCAGCCCTGGCTCGGCTCTCTATTTCACTCCTGGCTTTTGCACTAGAGTCACTGATCAATATGTTTGTCTCTCTTTTCACACCAGGTTATTTTGAGGGCAGGGACTCTGCCAGTCCTCACCATGTCCACAGGGCCAATCTTGGGGCTTGATCCAGGAAAAACATCAGTGAAGGTTTGCTGCAATGTACAGGGTAGGGATGAGGGGATATGTGTGTGCAAGGACCCATCACTTCTCAAATGAAGATGAAACAACAGCATGAGGAATTTCGGTTGTGTATAAGAAAGAACTTCCTAAGACTGGGACCTGTGACACTATAAAACCATGATTCAGACCCATAGTTTCCAAAGAGGTTGCTCAAGATTGGCTACATGTTAAAGGTCTCAAAAAGTTGGGCGGGGCGGGCACAGTGGCTCACGCCTGTAATCCCAGCACTTTGGGAGGCCGAGGCCAGGGGATCACCTGAGGTCGGGAGTTCAAGACCAGCCTGACCAACATGGAGAAACCCAGTCCCTACTAAAAATACAAAATTAGCCAAGTGTGGTGGCACATGTCTGTAATCCCAGCTGCTTGGCAGGCTGAGGCAGGAGAATTGCTTGAACCCGGGAAGTGGAGGTTGCGGTGAGCAGAGATCGCACCATGCACTCCAGCCTGGGCAACAAAAGTGAAACTCCGTCTAAAAAAAAAGTTGGGGCGATCTGGGCCCCACCCCCAGAGATTCTGATTTAATTGGTCTAAAGTGGAGCCATAGCATTGCAGTTTTGTTTTTTGTTTTTTGTTTTCTGAGACGGAGTCTTGCTTTGTTGCCCAGGCTGGAGTGCAGTGGCAGGGTCTCAAATCACAGCAACCTCTGCCTCCCAGGTTCAAGGGATTCCCCTGCCTCAGCCTCCCCAGTAGCAGAGATTGCAGGTGCACACCACCACGCTTGGCTAATTTTTGTTTTCTGTAGAGATGGAGTTTCATCACGTTGGCCAGGTTGGTTTCCTGACCTAAGTGATCCACCAGTCTCGGCCTCCCAAATTGCTGGGATGGCAGGCATGAGCCACTGCACTTGGCCAGCATTGCAGTTTTATCTTTATTTATTTATTTTTTTGAAACAGAGTCTTACTCTGTCGCCCAGCCTGTAGTGCAATGGCACAATCTCTGCTCACCGAAATCTCCACCTCCTGGGTTCAAGTGATTCTCCTACCTCAGCCTCCCGAGTATCTGGGATTATAGGCGCCTGCCACCACGCCCAGCTAAGTTTTGTATTTTTAGTAGAGACAGGGGTTTCACCATGTTAGCCAGGCTGATCTCGAACTCGTGACCTCAGGTAATCCACCTGCCTTGGCCTCCCAAAGTGCTGGGATTACAGGAGTGAGCCACCTTGCCCAGCTGGCACTGCAGTTTTAAAAGCTCCCCAGGTGATTCAAATGTGCAGCTTGGGTTAAGAACCAATGCCTTAGATTCTGCCCTGATTTGGCTGCACTGATGGTTTTACCACTGGAGCCAAATGCTAATGCTAATAATAGTTATTGACTTATTGCGGATTTACTAGGTATATGCCAATGTCTTAAGCCCTTTCCATGCATTAGCTCAAGTAATTCTAAAAAAAACTCCTGTGAAATACATACTATGTCTGCCTTACAGATGAGGAAACCGAGGCCCAGAGAGGTCAAGGGACCTGCCCATGCTAATGAATGGCAGGGCTGGGTGTGGAAGCTGATTCACCTGATTCATACCTTCTGTCTTCCCCCTTCCCTTAGGCTTCTCCTAAGGTTGCTCGTTGGCCTCAATTAGTCCTCGCCTGCCTCCACCTCACCTCATCACCTTCTCTCCACCCCCGCTGCTCCCTCAGTAACATCCCAGGTGACTGAAGCAATTTGCAGCCATTTGAAGAGGCTCCATGTGTCAGTCAGCCTGCAAGCGTGGGGAGGTGGGGGAATTACAGATGCTCCAAGATAGTGTTCCCCTCCCCCTGAGGATATTTGGAGTTCAGGAATCAGACTCTGCCCGATGCTTCCTCAGGTCTCTGAGACCCTCCCAGGTGATTTCCCACTCCCAAATGCCCCCATGAGTTGATTCTAAGTATCTGGGAGAGTGCTGCCACCCAGTGGCTGCCCGGGGACATGGCAACTCTCCAGTACTGCCTGGTACTGCTGAACAGCTCCCCAACCCAAGACCTGAATGGAAGATCCTTCCTTCCTTTAGGCAGCTAGGTGTCCAGTCCCCTAGTAAACGGATCTCGCCTTCCCTCCTCCATAGTCCTAAGTCCACTCTCCCACTAGGGATCTCCAGATCCCTCCTCTGGTTTCCTACATGCCCGCTACCCACAACGCCCGCAATGCCTCACAACTTCTCATCCAACTTCTTTCCAATGTGCCATCCTCTTCTCATTGCGGGTTCTTTCTTCCAACTTAAAGCCTGGCACCATGTCCTAGGAATACATCTCTCAGCATCCTTCTCCCAGAGCCGCACCAGCCTGCAAGTAGAGCGAAGAAGCCACTAGAGACAGCATTCTGGTCCCCCGCACCCTCCTCCTCATCATCTGACACCATCAGACCTCAACAGCCTCTGTGCTAAGAGCCCCTAATGAGCATCAGCAAATTAACAACTTCCCCTTGATTGCTCCTTCTCTGTTAATTGGATAGGGAAGGCCCCCCCCCCCAAGGCCTCTCAGAGAGGAGGAGGAAGGCAGGGAAGGAGAAAGGTGAGAGCCACAGGAGCAGCCCTCAGGCCTGTGTTCTGTGCTCAGACTTCTGCTCCATCCCTGAGCATAGCTCCCGGTTCCAACCCTTCCTTACCCTGTCCCCCTCACTCCCTTTCCCCGCTTCCTTCTGTCCAAATTCTCTTGACCTCTGGCTGTTTTTCCTTCCTTTTCTCTGCTCCTTCTTTTAAGATTTGGCAGTAAGTGGTTGCGACCATGCCCCTCACAAGCCCAAAGCTACAAGGATGCGGTCTGAGTGGTCAAGGATGTGTGTTGGCTCACATATGTGCACGTGTGCGTGTGTCACATGTAGGTAGGGAGCAGGGATAAGAGCAGGTGAGTGCTTGCCATGTGGGTCAGGCCCCGGGGTTTTTTGGGCATCTGTGGGGGTGTGTGTGTGTGGCTGCGAGTGGTGTGGTGTGACTCTGGTCGGTATGTGTGTCTCTCTCCATATGGGCCAAGTGCTTGAATTAGTCAAGTGTGACTCGGAGCGCGTGTGTCTGTGTACGCGCGTGTGTGCCACCAGAGGAAGCAGCAGCAAGAGGCAGGAGCATCGATCCGAAGGAGACAGCGCGGGGAGGGGGACGCTAGGGACAGACACCCTCCCTCCTGCGCGCACACGCGCGCGCGCGCACACACACCACACACAGAGGCACACACACAAGCCGTAAGGCCTCGCAGGCAGGGAGACGGCTCCGGGACCGGAGAGAGGCAGCGCCGCCGAGAGCGGCCGCGCAGAGGGGCGAGTCGGCGCAGGGAGCCCTGGGTCCCGCTCTCTGGTCCGGGGCCCCACGCGCACACCGGCCCGGAGACAGCCTCGCAGACACTCGTAGACGCGCACGCGCACCCTCTCCCCTCCCCCTCCCCTCCCGCCTCCTCCCGGCCGGACGATGGATCCCTGCAGATCCCAGGGCTGAGAGCACAGCGCACCGCGCCGAGCCCGGGCGGACCAAGCCGAGGCGAGCGAGCGAGCGAGCCAGCGCGCGCAGGCGGACTGACAGATCCGAGCCGAGCCGGGCCGGGCGGGCCGCTCCCTGCAGGGCTCTCCGCGGCGTGCCGCGGCGGCCGCGGGCTCCGGCCCCGGGCCATGAGCCCCTCCGCGACTCGGCGCTGAGCCCGTGATTGGCCTCGCGCCCCAGGACCCGCCACCGGCTGCCGGCTTCCTGAAGCCCCCTCAGGTGGGTTTCCGATACCCCCGCCTTTGGCCGCAGGGCTCCTTGGCACCCCGAAGCCGGGGCTCTCCTCCCTCTGGATTTCCCCCGCTGCTGGGGCGGCTCGGTGGCTGGGGAGGGGGGCGGGGGCCGAGTAGGGTGTCTGACTGCGACGAGAAGCTGGACTGGGGTGGGGGGTGCGTCCGGGGCGGGGACAGCTCGCTGTCATAGGGAACCGCGCCCCCCCCCCAAACATCCACCTCGGGCAGCCAGCCACCCCCCACTCCCAACATACACACACACAGCCTGCGCCTGTAAGAGAACTGGAGATACACGCAGGTGAGGACTCAGGCTGGGCCCCTCCCTAGAGGTAGCCACCTCCCTGGGGGTTTTCTGATCCGGGGACCACAGCCCAGTTCTGGGAATACCAGTGACCGGGAAAGGAGCTCCTTACCCTGGGATCAGCCCATCTGGGCGAGTTTTCATCTCCAGGATGGGGTGGACATTCTTGTCCCAGAGTGACCCCACATCTGGAGGGAACTCCTGCGCCTGCCTGCGGGAGCATCAGGACTTCCCCCTGAACCTCAGATGACTGTATCTGGGGTCTCCCTGAACCTGGGAAGCTTTCCTGGGAGAGCATTCTCTTGGCCTGACCTGACCCCCTGTGCCTCTGTATTTGGAGGAACCTTGAAAATGCCCCTTGGTCAGCCACCTCTTGGCTTGTACAGCAGGGAAGTCTTCTGCCCGAGGAGTAGTGACCTCTGGAGATGGGGATTCTGGATGGACACATGTGGAGGGGCCCCATGTGGACTTTCATCCTAGGACAATGACAGACTGTCCCTCTCTCCTTCCCCAGGATCCCCTGGACAAGGATGGAACTGAAGGCCGAGGAGGAGGAGGTGGGTGGCGTCCAGCCGGTGAGCATCCAGGCCTTCGCCAGCAGCTCCACGCTGCACGGCCTGGCCCACATCTTCTCCTACGAGCGGCTGTCTCTGAAGCGGGCACTGTGGGCCCTGTGCTTCCTGGGCTCGCTGGCTGTGCTGCTGTGTGTGTGCACGGAGCGTGTGCAGTACTACTTCCACTACCACCACGTCACCAAGCTCGACGAGGTGGCTGCCTCTCAGCTCACCTTCCCTGCTGTCACGCTGTGCAACCTCAACGAGTTCCGCTTTAGCCAAGTCTCTAAGAATGACCTGTATCATGCCGGGGAGCTGCTGGCTCTGCTCAACAACAGGTGGGTGGCTCCCCCCGCCGAGCCCCACTCCCAAGCTGTGTGAGTTCCAGTCAGGGTGTCTGCCTCCCTAACCCACCATACAGCCTAGCCAACCCTGCCCTTTAACCCACCACCACCCCCAAACCTGCCACTCACAGCAGAGGAGTTGAAGCGCTGCTGAGCACCTAATTAAGGGAACCCAGCCTCTGATCCCGGCAGAGTCCAAAACAGCTTGGCGCCTCCCCAGCCTGAGGTGTGAGACATTGTCACCCTCTCTGGAAGGAGTTTTACCCTCGTTCTGGCCACTCTGTCTTGACCTTCTCATCAGTTGGGGGATGGGGACAGACCATCTCTAAAGGGTGGAGACTACAGTATAAAAGCCACAGCCCCTGCCTTATCTCTCTGCCTACCTTATCCATGCTTCCTCTCACCCATGTGCTGGCATGCCCTGCCCCGGGGCCGCCACTACAGATCCTTCTGTTGTTTCAGACCCATGTGGTAGATCCTCTGCATGCCCAGCTCTTCTTCCTTGCCTACACCTGGGCCTGATCCCCAGGGCTGTGGGCTGCTCACCCAAGTTGGGATTGGGACACTGATGGCTGTACTGACCCATGTGTCACTCACCCCTGGGCCCCAGGTATGAGATACCAGACACACAGATGGCAGATGAAAAGCAGCTGGAGATATTGCAGGACAAAGCCAACTTCCGCAGCTTCAAACCCAAACCCTTCAACATGCGTGAGTTCTACGACCGAGCTGGACACGACATTCGAGACATGCTGCTCTCCTGCCACTTCCGGGGGGAGGTCTGTAGCGCTGAAGACTTCAAGGTGGTAAGTCTCCTGGTGTGGGGTGTGAGTCAGGCTGGCTCACAGAAGAGGAGGAGGAGGAGGAGGGGGAGGAGGAGGAGGAGAAGAAGGAAACAAGGAGCAGGCTGGGCCTCTCTGGATGCCTGCTACTCTGGGAGAGGAAGTTATGTGTTCTGGGGCTTGCTTCTAGTAGAAGGGGACTTTGTTTAGCATAGGGGCACATTTGCACTCATGAGCCTCAGCCTTGCATCCATGATGGCAGGAGAGAGCTTACCGTGTACAACACACACATATATGCACACACGCGTGGCCTGGCATAGCCACAAACCCAGCAAGCTTACCTCCTGGGCCACAGGTGTCAGAGCTGAGCAGGGAGGTGGGTAAGCCTTGTTACTTGAAGTGAGCTCCAGGACTATCAATTGGGAGCTTGAAAGGAATGCAGGACTTTGCCACCCTACTTCCCAGACCTACTGAACCAGAATCTGCATCTAATAAGATCCTCAGATGACTGGAATGTACACTAAAGTTTGAGAAGCACCGTGAAGCACAAGGGAAACCTCTTAAATAGCTGGACAGTAACTCCCTCCGTACCATCTGCACCCCATGCATATACACATATGCTGTTTGGTTAGGTTCCCTGCTTGCCAGCAAGAGCCATAGAGCCAGGGTCTGGGGAAAGGAAGGCCATCGGGATACCCAGTCGTGGCTGCCCTGGAGGCTTCCTTTGCATCTTAAAATGGAGATGCCCCACGAACACATCACACCCCACAGATGTGGTTACCTCAGGCCAGCACCTCAGGGAGGGTGTAGGGAAACCGATTTTGGCATCTGATGTGCTGGGCAACCCTGGGCCAGTCACACAAATTCCTGAGGGTTACACTCTGGACCGGATGGCAAAGAGACCACAGGCCCTGGAGCCATGTAGAAACAATACCACCAAGTGAGTGGACAGGGCTTGCAACTCTTTCAAATGCTTTCTAAGATCCCCTCAATCCCCTTGATGCATAATTGCATTACCTCTATTTTACAAATGCATGAACTGAGACATAGGGAGGCAGAATGATTTACCCAAGCTCACACAGTTAGTGACAGATGACAGGTTCAGGATCAGAACTCATGTCTCTTTAAGCTGAAAATGTCCTTTACTCTCCATTAATATTGTGGACCTGGGAGCTATTTTGTCCACTTCAAATTCTGGCCAGTCTTTTCTAGGACCCTTTGTTCTCCATGCCTAGTCCGCTGTCAGATCCTTTCCCTTTTCCTGCCCATTTTCTCCCCGCTTGCTTCCTTCCTCCTGCAGTATGGGAACATGAACTGTATTTGTGCAGAAAGGACGATGCCATGGTCATGCTTAGTGTTTCCTGCTGAGGTTACACATGACTTCCCAATCTCTTTAAGCCTTGCTCTGCAGACCAGTTTCATGGGCCTTTGTCAATCCTGCTGGACAAAGTTTACATGACCAAATTCTTTGCTGAGCCAAGCTGATGGGGAGCTTAGCTGAGACGCAAGAACCACTTCCTTCCCTCTTTTCCTCCTTCATAACAGGAGGGTCTTGGATTCCCCAGAGCTTGAGACCAGAGGGTTCCCAGTCTCACAAATGATCCTCCCAAGAGTAATAGGACTGTAGGTGAAGGTGGAAGCAAAAGCCAGAGCCCCTCCCTCCAACACACCCAACACACATGCAGGAGAGACCCCTGAGAAAGATGGAGAAAACCTATTAATTTGAATGGTTTGTAGTGTTGGGTGAGGGAGGGAACTGCTTGGCTCAACTTGAGGAGGTGCTGAGATATAAATCTGGGCACAGTTAGTCTAGAAAAATTGTTCAGTTGAGGCTCCATCTGTCTATCATGTCCAGAAAGATTCCAAGTGGTGATGCTAAGATAACGTTTGGCTGATGGCAATGGAGATGCTGAGATGTGATTGGTCCATGCTGAGTGGACCATTTTAAGGAGTCAGATAGAGATGTGATTGGCCCACAAAGTTCTGGAGCAGTCTGAGTTGTTCCTCTTACTGTAGGGGAGAGACACACAGGCTAGCACCCTGCAGCCCCATCTGTGCCCCTTCTTGCTTCTGGGTTGTCAGGGAAGACCAGGTTTTTGCTGTTTTGCAGCCCATGTCAAAGAACTGACCCTGAATTTTGCTGGACACAAACCTCTCACCCCTCCCTCTCTCCAGTTGATTACATTGCCAGCCCCTCTCCATGTCAAGAGCTCTACCCATAGGGATGTTCCCACACAGATGGGCGTCTGGCTGGAGTCCACGTCTGACACCTCCCCAGTGGAGAAGGGCCTGGCAGGCTTTCTCCTCCAGCTCCCCCATCCTAAGGGCTCCCACACTCCTTGCCTGATGCTCCACCCTCTCGCTTCTCTCATAATTAACATCCTTGCCATTCTCTGCTAGGCCCAGAGGTGTGTTGGGAGTGTGTGTCTAGCCTTGGGAAGATGTAGCACTGATAGAAAACACCTGTCTATAGGGTCAGGGTCTAGGGGAGACCCTATTGACATCTTCTGCAGCCTTCAGAGCAGAGGTACTTCACTGAGGAAAAGAGGTGGTCAGAGAAGAGAGGCCTCGTGGTTGGGGCTTTGGTTGCTCTTTCAGTAGCTAGGAAAGAAGCTGCTGGAGATCAACAAGATTGCTGTGGGGATGCCTCACCCTGCACTGTCCAAGACCTTGATCAGTGCATTTGCAAAATATAGTGTGCAGGAGCACGTGTGGACTGTTTTGTGGATTTTTTTTTTTTTTTAAGGTGGAGTCTCACTCTGTCGCCAGGCTGGTGCTATCTCAGCTCATGGTAACCCCTGCCTCCCGGGTTCAAGTGATTCTCCTGCCTCAGCCTCCTGAGTACCTGGGATTACAGGTCCCCACCGCCACACCTGGCTAATTTTTGTATTTTTAGTAGAGACGGGGTTTCACCATGTTGACCAGGCTGGTCTCCATCTCCTGACCTCATGATCTGCCTGTCTCGGCCTCCCAAAGTGCTGGGATTCAAGTGTGAGCCACCACACCCAGCCCCTTCTTTTGTGGATTTCTAAGGGCAACCCTCATCTCAACAATAAGAACCCTGTTTCTCAAGGCTGCTTGGGGGAGGCATAAGAGGACAATTCAGGGAGGCTACTCTGGTCACTCGAAGACCCCTGCTCCCCTGACAAGAATCTGCAGTAACAGGCATTTCTCCAGATGTGCTTCTGGATCCAGCTCAACCCCAGGGAGTGCTTGGTGGTCACAGAGCATTTGGCCAGGGTCCATCCCCCAGGTGTGGCTGAGTCAGCTTGGAGGGTGGAAGTGAATACGGGGAGCCTAGATGAATCTGGGAGAGACTAGTTTGGCAATCCTTCAGGACAGAAGAGGCAGAAGGGCAGGGCAGGGAGTATCCCCACAGCAACCTGGCTGAGAAGGTCTCAGTAGCCCCCTCCTGAGCTACCGTAATGGCCCAACCACAAGGCCCCCTCTTCCCAGCCACCTCCTTTCCTCCCTGGTAGGGTGCTTTGTTGCCAAGGCAACGGGGTCTGCGGTTTCTCTCTCCTGCCCCACCTTGAGGCTAGCCAGGCCAAGGCAGGGCCGGGGTTCCATGGAGGGGGGCTGGGGTGCAGCTGTCTGCTGGTGTCTGGGAGGGGGCCAGGGGAGTGAGCATAGTCGCAGCTGGTGCCAGCCTCCAGCTGCACCTTATCTGTCCCTGGCAGTGGGAGCAGCTGATGTGGCTGGAATGCTGAGCAGCAGCACGGGGAGGGGGCTGGCAGATGGTCGCCCAGTCTGCCCTATGCCACCTCCTCCTTGAGACCCAGACCCTTTGCCTAGGGGAGAGAGAAGCAGGAATTCATTTCTGGGCCCTGGAAGAGAAGAAAGAAGAGGGCAGACAGTGGAAATGCTGGGGTGGGTGTGTGGTGTGGATCATAATCTCAGGAGGGTGCGATGGGGGGACAGGAATCCCCGGGGGGGTCCACAGGAGTCCTTCTCAGGACCCTGGATTGGAGACCGGAATCTCCCAGGGAAGAGGTGGAGTGAAGGAGGTGAGCACAGAAGCCTCCCCTGCAACCCGCAGCAAGATTCCGAAGGGGGCCAGGCATTCCAGGAGCACCTAGGGAAGTAAGATGCCGCAACCAGAGGTGGCTGAGGGCGCCTGATCCTGGGACCCAGAGAGGGGAGAAAGAGGTCATCTTAAAGCAGGAGAGCCAGGGATGACTGCACTCAGCAAGAGCCAGGACTAGCATGGAGCTTCTTCATCCCCAGGGCTCACCCCTCATTCCCACACCCCATTGCCGCCTCATAGAAGCTCAGACCAGAAGTACTTTGGGAGGGCCTGACCTTACTACCAGGGTCTGTGCCCTCCAGCTAGGCAGGGAGTGGAGGGGCTGCTGAGGTGAAAGGCTGCCCAGACTGCTGTGCAGAGAGGGAAAGGGAGGTCTGGGGCAGCCCCACCCAGAGGCCTGATGGTCTTCATGGGTGGGAAGAGGGAACACACACAGATTGCAGAGGGATAGAAGAGGCTGACCTGGAGACGTGAGCTTTGGAGGAGGGGTTCATGGGAATCATGAACTTTGGGGGAAGGGTTCCCGCCCTAGGGGTTCATGGCTACCGCCTCCTGCCTTATTCTTCTCATCTGTCCTTCCCTCCCAGGAAGTGTCTAAACTGAACACAGGTGGGTGGAGAGAGGAGACAGGAGCAGACCCCATTGTAGTTGCAGGAACCCAGTGGGTGGGCCCTGGATTGGGGTCTCAGATGGCTCCTGTTCCTTCTCCCTCAGAAACGGATACACACAAACATACTTTGGGTAACCCCGTTTCTTCTCTCACCTGTTCCTCTTCTCCCCAGACCCCAGCCATTTCTGATTCCACCGCTCTCTCAGACTGCTATCAGCTAAGAGCTACTCTAAGCCAATTGATCTCTGGGCTGTTGGCTAAAGTAATAGGGAATTGAGTAACGAAGTGCCTCTGGGGGCCAAGCCTGGAAGTGGAGGGCTGAGGAGGAGGAACGCCTCTAAGCCTTGGACCTTTGTCACTGCCCAACTGGTGGAGAACTCCTAGCTACGGCCTCGGCATGCCCAGTGCGTCCAGGAGGCAGAAAAGGAGACCACAGAGAGGCTCGGAACCTTCTGCTGTGGGTGGAGGTTGCTTCTGAGTGTGCTTCAGTTTTGTAAAAAGTAATTTCAATTCTCAGGGGATGGCGAGGGAGATGGAATATTCGGAATGAGAAGCTGGGATTAGAGGAGCGTCAAGCTCCAGTGGATTCATTCCCATAGCAGACAGTGCCACTTCCCTGTGCCAGGTCCTGCATTGGGGCAGTTAAGGGCAGCTCGGGAAGCTTGGGGCTGAGAGCCATGGTGGTGGTACTGAGGCAGCCAGGTGGTGGGGGCGTCAGAACAAGGGGAAACCGGCTGCAGATGAGCAGACTCTCAACATCCAGGGTGAGTCCTCTCAATCTCCCCAGACAAGCTCAGCCTCTCAGAAAATGCAAGGTTCGTAGAATGTGTTGGTGTCTCCCTAGCTCAGCAAATCAGCTGGCCAATTCCCTCCGGCAACGGCCCTTCTTCCACCTTGACCAGCTCCTGCCCACTCCCACTCCCAAGCGTTCCCTCACTTATATGTTTGAGGTGGCCACTCTAGAGGCCTCTACCCTATGACCTATAACACCCCAGTTGGAACCCTTGGGTGGGCATTCTGGGAGGCAAAGCTGGAAGGAGACAGCGAGAATGAGAAGGGGTGCCTAGCTGGGTGGAGGATGGGACTGGGCATTAGGGCTCCTGGTCTCTATTTTGGGCAAAGTTCCACCTGGCCCTACTTCTTAGCTTCTAAGCCCAATCTCCTGTCAGGAGGTTGTAAAATTATTTTTTATTGAGGGGCAGCCCTTCCTCTGGGTTTCTCTGGCCAAGCCCACGCTGCCCCATGTATAATGGATGTCCATCGCCAACCTACCTGGACACAGGAATTGGACGTCTTCCTCATAGAATATTTAAAAATAAGCAGCCGGGCGCGGTGGCTCAAGCCTGTAATCCCAGCACTTTGGGAGGCCGAGGCGGGTGGATCATGAGGTCAAGAGATCGAGACCATCCTGGTCAACATGGTGAAACCCCGTCTCTACTAAAAATACAAAAACATTAGCTGGGCATGGTGGCACGTGCCTGTAATCCCAGCTACT